>NW_026117879.1:0-31743 GCF_001640805.2 Lates calcarifer
GAGAGAGAACAATCCCATACATTAGGGAATAAAATATGAAATAATTTGTATTTGTATTATAGTGATAACCCTAATATACCCCTAAACTAACTAATAACTAATAACTAACTTATATCCATACGTTAACTGCCCAAATGAAACAACTGAATTTATTGCAACTTTCATCATTTTGTGACAGAAAGTTAATTGTTTAGAGATAGTGCATCATCTGTGACTACACTATTGTATATATCCATTGAGGGACTTTGGGGAACACTCAGCCAAATATGTATAGTTCAAATTGTCAACAGTAAACTGCACATTTTTAGTTTGAACTGTATTTCACAGGTCTCATGTCATTAGACCAGATTCAATCCTACCACAATTGCAGGGGACTTCAATTAATGGGATTTGATGCAGTTTATTGGAAGGAAGGAAAGCCTCGATTTGTTTTCATGCCAGCACAAAGAGAGCTCTCCAGCACTGCGGAGGTGGAGGGCTGCGGCTATTGAAGGAGTTATCTATGGCGATGGTGGAAATGGAAACAGAGATGAACCCAAGGGATCCGCTGGGGCCCTGTACTCCATACTGGGTCCCATTAGATGTGACAGGTGATACATTGTGCAAAGGGCAAAAACAAACTACTCAGCAAAAGCAGGCAGACACTGATAAACGAAGGCACACTGGGCTCATCATCGGGGAGCTGAGGAATTCTCCGGCGAAATGCCACCTCAATATCTGGCTGAGCCATCCAACCCAATTAGGCCGGAAGATGTGCTGCTTTAGGGACCACTACATGTTATCCTTTTTAGTCAGAGGTTTGAAAAGTAAAATGTCAAGTGTCCACTAGTTTCCAGTTCAGCTCCCTCGACTGTGATTACCCAACTGAGAAATGAAATGAGGGTCTAATTCTACACTTTAGAAACACATTTGAGAATGTGAGTTAATCAGAAAGGTTGTGTAAAAGAGTAAAGAAGTTAAAAGTAGCATTTTTCTCCTGGTTAAATAAGGGCCCTGATTAAAGAGAGAAAAATCACTCTCCAAGCAGCCATTTTAAAGCCACGCAGCACCTTCCTACATAACACCATGTCACTTAAAAAGCTCCCAAGGGGTGAAATGCTTTTCATTAAAGGCAAATGAAACCTGTTGAAATGCCACTTGTCTAAAACACACACAACAACTCCCATAACAAATCAATCCATTGATTCAGTGTAATTTGTTGAATTGTGGTATTGATTTCCTGTCCCGTTCAAATACAGTACGGTAAGCTTCACAGAGGGAGGTCATTACATCTTAACCCACAGTTTATGTTGTGCAAGGCTAGAGTCCCAGCTGGACAAGGTGGGAAACTGCCTCAGGGCCTTGACTCAAAGGCCCTGGGGTCACTGTGTGGTGATTAGTTTGTGATCATTTCACTGACTGAAAATTTGTTAAGGAATTTGCACTACACTCCACTATAAAGATATAACATGAAATGATGAGTGGCAAAACAATGGCAGCTCCTGCCATGTTTACCTAATACTATACTATAGAGGAGCTGTGTAAAAATCAAGCAATAAAGCCCTAGTTATTTCAGATCATATTGTGCTTATATGGCACATATTCCCAAATAAATATACATTTTAATCAGATGATCACAAAGTAACTAACACATGCTGGGGCTTAATGTTATTATAGAGCAGGAACAGTGCTTGCTTTCTGGGGCTCTGGGCAAGATAAAATGACAGCAGGTACACGCACAGTGCTTTCATTGTCTATAGATAACAAAAAAGCATCTTCACAAAACACCTATCTGACCAAATTTCTAAACTGTTCTCCTGTTCACAAAGTGTGAACAATCAAATTTCATTTGTTCTTTTCTAAATGAATCTCTATCTGCTATGACCAGCACAGTTTAAAAAATGAAACACTGCCCCTCTGTGGATATGTTGCAGAGTTGCTGGGCATGGTAACCTGCTAATACAACAGTCTTTAAATGAATGAATAAAGCACAGACCAACAAAAGTCGCCTCACTGGGAAACAGGTTGAGTGAGTTAAAGATCTATGTTCGACTTGAATGGGAAAAGAAAACACTCTGACCCACCCAGAGACCCGAGAGTATCACTGTGTCAGGAGCTCAATGACAAACCTCCTCCCTCCCCCTGTACATTGTATATGTACCTTATCATCTCCAAGTTGCTATTAACTACAGTGCACAAGGCAGACTATACACTGCAGAGACAAAACCAGTACTCTTATGCCGGTATAATCCTATCTGCCACTAGTGTTGTGTGGGTCAGTTCATTTGTGTAATTTGATTAAACACAACTTTATGAATGTTTTTTGTGCTTTTATGTGTTTTAACTCTATATTACAACTTTCTCATCTCCTCACTTATTTTGTGACTATTTCTGTCTAAGTTTCCAGTCATGTTGCTGTTTTTCATGTTGTGGCTAAAGGGTGTTAACATCAACCCACCAAAACATTAACACCTCCTGTTTAATATTGCATAGGTCCTGCTCATGCTGCCACAACAGCTCTGACTGTGACATGGACTCCACAGGACCTCTGAAGGTGTCCAAGCACCAAGATGTTAAAGAAAACAATGTCACCTAAAGAGGTCTGAACGTAGACTGGTTGATGAGTCAGATGGAGATCTCCAACTTGTTTTATGTTGATATGTTGTGGAATTATCATGGCACAATACAAGTTGATTGGAGAAGTGATGTATTTTGCGTATTGATGCCAACAAGCAATGCAATTAATTAATAAAATAATAATTTGCAGAATCAAGACCACTCAGCTCTCTCTCTCTCTCTTTTAAGTAACAAAACAAAAACCACTGTATCATCATCAGTATACATAATAAGAAGGATGTAGCAGGAATACACATATAAACTAAAAATAAGAAAAGGAAACACTTTATACCACTACAATACACTGCTCATACAGAATTAAGGGGACACTTAATCATCACAGTATAACACCAAGTCAGTTAAACTTCAGTGATATCAATCTGTCCATTTAGGAAGCACAAGTGATTGTGAACCATTTTCTCCTGCTTTGGTGCAAGTGAAAGTGAAAACAGCTGGAGAGGCAAAAGCAAAACAGCCCCCAGAAAGGGAGTGGTTTTTCATGTGGTGGCAACAGACAGTTGCTCTCTCCTTATCTTTCTTGACTGATTCTTCTCTAGTTTTGTGTTCTGCCAGTGTCCTTGTCACTCCTGGTACCTGGTATTAGATGGTACCTGCAGCCCAATTAGGCGTATGAGCAAAAAGAGCAGTTTCTGTCTGCTCATACATTATATTTGGTACAAACACTGATGTGATTATTTCACTGTCATTATTGTATTTCTACACCATCTTGTGGACAGAACTATATGAAGCCAATCAGCTGCAAAGCCTCAGACATGTGATGTTATTTCATTATATTTCTGCTCTTACTAAAGTGATTTCCTCTGTGCATTGCTTAAACCATGTGATGTACTGTTATCATCTCTGTTTCTATTGTCCAGCAACAAGAGATTATTTCTGTGGTTTCTCTTGCTGCTTCTCCGTTCACAACACTTGTTCAGTGTTTTTTGTTTGTCATAAGAGTGAGAACTGAAGAACTTCCAGTCATTCAGTTTCAGTGTCATCAGGGGAAGCATCTTCACTTCACTATGTATGTATATCCATCAGAGCTCAGACATTTCCTCCTGTGGAGGCCCTTTTCAAACTGGGAGCATCATTTATGCATTAAAGGACACTGACAGAGAAACCTGCGTGTGGCAACATCCAACTATAAATGCTCTGTCTGAGTCTGTCTCAATTTTGTCAACAACCGCTCATCTGATGGACTTCAAACTTCACATGTGTGTTGCTGAGGACCAGAGGAAGGGCAGTGTCCACTGTGAAGTTTCTGGAGTCGCGGTTGTTGAGAAAATGGACAGACAGGAATTCCTCCATTCATTTTAAATTGGACTACTGTTACCATGGTAACCATGCTTTAAACCACATAAACTCTTTGATATGACTGATGACATCATCAGTGACTCACTGTTGTGAGACTATATATAGGGGTCAAATATTCCATTTCTGACATCTCTTTTCATAAACCCCTGCGTTACTTAGTGACCAGATTCATTCACCGAGAGCACAATCGCAAACTCAGTATGGATACAAACAAAGAAAACAAGCACATTTTTCGCGTCCGAGACAAGGACGGTAAAATCGTACAGGAAATTACTGTCGATTCGTTGAACGAGGAGAAGGAAATCCTAGATCAACTTATGGAGGTAGCAGAGAAAGAAAAATCCCTCTCTACTAGGAAAGCAGCGTGCAAGCCGCACAAAAGGACTCCAGCTGTCAACCCCTGGAAAATTCCAGAAGTGGCTGACCAAAGGTCTCGTCTGAGTCTGGATGAGGACAACTATCCCTCACTCCAGAGAGAGACAATTACAAAGCAAACAAAAGATGGACAAGTAAACACAAAGATTCAGCCACGAAAAAGGACTGCGACTGGTGGGGTAAGCTGTGTCTTTGGACTGACAGTGCCACCTAAGCAGACAAAGACACAGGCTATACTCAAAAACAAAACACAGGCAGCTGTACCTCTGGAAGCAGAGGCAACAACTGCCGTGTCAGTTCACCAGCCTGCACAAAACACCACCACACAGGCTGAAATAACGACAAACATCAAGGCTCAGAAAGCAGAGCCTGTAAAAACCGGTCTAAACCGGCCTGAGGAGATGACCAAAGTGCCAGTCCCAGAACCTAAAAAAGTAGCGCCTGTGGTGAGCATTCTGAAACGGCCTGAGGGGACAACCAAAGCGCCAGTCCCAAAAACTCAAAAAGTAGGGCCTGTGGTGAGATTTCTCGAACAGCCTGAGGGGACAATCAAAGCACCAGTCCCACAAAAAGTAGGGCCTGTGGTGACCATTCTCAAACGGCCTGAGGGAATAACCAAAGCACCAGTCCCACAACCTCAAAAAGTAGGGCCTGTGCTGACCATTCTCAAACGGCCTGAGGGAATAACCAAAGCACCAGTCCCACAACCTCAAAAAGTAGGGCCTGTGGTGACCATTCTCAAACGGCCTGAGGGAATAACCAAAGCACCAGTCCCACAACCTCAAAAAGTAGGGCCTGTGGTGACCATTCTCAAACGGCCTGAGGGAATAACCAAAGCACCAGTCCCAGAACCTCACAAAGTTGGGCCTGTGGTGACCATTCTCAAACGGCCTGAATCGACAATTGAAATCCAACCTTCAACTCCCGCGGCAGAGCCTGCCATAACCAAGCCAGAGATTCATCAGGTTATGGCCCAGGAATACAAAATAGCTTCACTGGAAAGAGAAAAACTGGCACTCATCATGGAAGTCGAGCGATTGAAATCTCAGCTCGGCCGCGTAGCGATGGATGCCACTGAGGAGGTGAGGGAGCTCTTAGCTGAACTGTATAGTAACGGTAAAAAAGTAAAGGATGCAGAGCAGAATGCAGAAAGGCTAAGGGCAGCTCTGAGAATGGAAACTAACAGTAGGAAGGAGGCTGAGAAAAACCTGGCCAAGCAGGAGGAGGAGACCTCCACCATTAAACAAACACTGGCCCAGGTCAAAAATGACCTGGAGAACTCCCGCTGCCAGTGGGAGAACGAGAAGTCCCGTCTCCTCGCTGACCAAAGTCAGGAAGTCTCTACCCTCAAGGCATCATTTCAGCAGGAGCTAGAGAAGAAAACATCCGAGTGGAAGGAAGACAGGTCCCGGCTCGTGGAGGAACACATCAAAGAAACATCAACCCTCAAGGAAACATTTCTCCAGGAGCTGGAGAAGGAAAGATCAACGTGGGAGAAAGAAAGATCACGACTCCTGGAGGAGCAGATGAGGGAAACCTCCAGCCTCTCAGCAGCTCTGGTGAAGGCACAGGAAGACCTGGACAAAGAGCAGCTCCAGTGGCGCCAAGAGAAGTCTGGCCTACTGGAGTCTCTGAGTGTCCTGAAGCAGGCTCTGAGAGACAGAGAACAAGACAGAGAGACATCTACAAATGACCTGATGAGTAGAGTGGTGGAGATGGAAAACCTGATGGAGGAGGTGCAAAGACACCCTAAAAGAAAATCTCTGAGGAAGAGGTTCCTCAATTTTTTCCGAAGACGGTGATGCCACCCCTCCATCCTTTTCCTCCAGCTCTCTCTCTCTCTCTCTTTATCTCACCCATCCGCTCCCCACCCCGTCACAACCCAACTGGTCAAGGCAGATGACCACCCACCCAGAGCCCGGTTCTGCTCAAGGTTTCTACCCATCAAAAGGTAGTTTTTCCTTGCCGCCGTCGCCAAGTGCATGCTCGCGGTGGAATGTTGGGTACAAAAAAATAATTTCCCCACTAACCCTGATCTAACACTGGCCCCCAAATCCCAAACAAAAAAACAAACAAAAAAACAAAACAAAACAAAAAAAACAAACAAAAAAAAATAAACAAAAAAAAATTCAGCAATGATGTTAATACTTTTATTGTAAAAAAATTCTAGGTCTCACAATGTTGAAAATAATGGCACGCATTGACAGACAGAGTCAGTAATAAAATAAAAAAATTCACCTGTTGACCCTGTTCTGTTGTGGTTGCTATTACATTATTTTCCTGCTTTCCATCTGTTGGTGTGGTCGTGCAGGTTAAATACAGTAAAAATGGCTGCAATAATAATCTGATAAATTAGAATGGTAACTTCGATTTGGTCAGAATCATGTCAACGCTGTGTAGGCGTGAAGTAAAAATCATTTAACAGGATTGAGTGAAGTTGTTACCCAGCCAACATCATAGTCAGAGTGTGTGTAAAAACAGCAAAACACTTTTACACTAAAATACTGATGGATTAGCTGACTGGATTAGCACTTTATTACTGATACTTGCAGTTAAGATATCCTGAACTGCAGCACATAGACAACTCATGATATATATGTTATTAATTAACTGCTAGCAAAAAGGACTACAGAGGTATAAATTGCAACTTCAAATTTTAAGACAAATACAAAGTTTCAAAGTGTCCTAAACCATGATTCTATTCATTAAGGTTGTGAAACTTTGAAAAACAAAAACACAAAAAAAAGCAATTGAATTAAAGCAGTCTGAGTTTAAAAGGTGTAAAAAGAAAATTATACTGCAGTTGTGTTACCATTTAGAATTAAATAATATCAAGTTCAAAAATAGAATACACACACCATGTCCCATCACACAGTAGCATACAATATGGCAGAACAGGGTGAGTTGCTGATGTATTGGCAAGTACAACAAAAGATGCTGTGACAAAAAAAAAAAAAAAAAGAAAAAAAGACAAGGTATTAAATTGTATGTTGACATCTCATCTAAAAAAGAAATTAAAATGAAAGAATGAGTATAATTAAGAATGAAATTAAACAAGGCCTAAAGTAGGAGATGAAATTATTGAGCAAATGAGTGTGGTTAGTAACAGGAAGTGTGTGTTTGTAAAGAGAGATAAACAGGCGGTGTGTGTGTGTGTGTGTGTGTGTGTGTATGTGTGTGTATGTGTGTGTGCGTGTGTGTGTGTGTGTGTGTGTGTGTGTGTGAAAACCATACGCTCAGTATGTTAATGTGTGTTGAGAAATGGAGTTACTGGTGATGTGAGTAACAGAGAGATCCTCCCAGCTGAGAACTGATGGTACACTGATCATAAACTTAGATCAATTATACAAAAAATGAATAATTGAATCTGATTTTAATAATATTTCACCAATCTAAATTATCACTAAGGCTTTTAAAATGAGTCTAATCTGTTAGTTTAGATGCAACTGTAGCTTTACTTTCCTAATGACTTGCTAATTTAACATTATGCAGTTGCTACCATCAGCACTTTACATATTTTAATGGGGCCAGTTTTTCACATGCCTGTGATATAAATTATAAATAATATAAAGAAACCTTATAGGGTTACTATAAGGTCTCTTTGATAAAACCCTGCCTGCAAAGTGAAAGTGCTTGCCAAATTTAGAGTGTGTCATTGTAAGTGGACCACAGTTTCTGGTGTCTAGCACACTGTGAACTAATTTCCTCCAGGACAGGAGAGAGCTGTTGATTGTTGCAAACACTTTATGAGCAGCTGGAAAGCAGCTAGAATTGCTTTTTAATTGCTGTCTCTGGTGTTATTTTCAGTAAAATGTGCAGTCACAGAGGGGAGATCTTTTGTATCTATGGTGCTGCTTTTCCCGTCCTCTTCCTGTCATCACACACTCAGCACAAATATGCAAACAACTGAGATCATTCTGTCTATCTTACACAGTCTACCCCGGTACTTGTGAGAGCATTCTTTGACATAAATCACCTTCTAAACCTAAACTTAACCAACCCACTATAATTCTAAACCTAAAACCATGTCTGAACTGTTATACATCACACTGAAGAAGTGAGGACAGGCCAAAAATGCCACTTTACATTCCAAATATGTCTTCATTGTCAGGGTTTCAGTTTGGCCCTCACAAAGACAGAAAAGAGCACACACACAAATCCTTATCTGGCTCAGTGTTAAAAGGAACATTTACATTGTTAACTCCTTGGGTTTTTCTGACAACATATGAAATAAATAAACTGTATTTTAAGTAATGTTTTCAAGCCCTCAGTACTGTTACATGCTCACGTGCTTCAAAGGTAAAACAAAGTCTTAGGAAATATGCAGGAAAACTGGACAGTTTACATTCAGCAGAGCCCACACCCCAGAACCAGTTCTGACTAGTGATTCAGGCTAAATGGTAACAGGTAGCTCTTCTCCAATCCAAACAAACTGAGATCTTTGGTGAAAACTGGATTTGATAACATACTGGGATACAGTAAGCTTTAGTAAATGTTGGAGGCAGTTTTTATTTTATTACTCAGGCCAAATTTGATTCAGAACAACTTCTTGAAATATGAAACACTGCAAACCAGACACAAAGGGACATACTGCCTTATAAAATCTAAAGATATATGAATCATCCTTTAAAACTGCACATATACCTTAACAAAGCAGTTTGCTGGGAGTTTTATGAGAAGACTGATCCACTCTCGTTTGTATAGTAAATATGAAGCTGCAGCCAGGTTACAGGTAGCTTAGCAGAAAGACTGGAAATGGGGGAATTAACCTGCCTGGTTGGGAGCCAATGTATTTTCCCAGGATCCTAAGTTTCTAAGGCCCTATGTTCCCAAAGGTCCTATATTCTCAGAATCCTATGTTCCCCAGTAAAATACTCTGTTAACACACATTAATTAAATTAAATTAATTTGAACCAAGACTTCAAAACTGTAGGTTGAAGCCTGCAGTTAGGCCTATTAGAGCCACGGGGAACAGAAAAGCCCTTTGACGAGTTCCCACAATAGTCCATGTTATTTTCAGTGAATACAGAGCTGGGGAACATCTTTACAAGTTCCCATTATATTACATATGGACTTGAGGAATATGGGACCTTAGGAACATAGGTCCCTGGGAGAGCAAACATATAAAACTGGGGAACATAGGACCCTGCGTGGGAACATGGGACCGTTCGTCATGCTGCCATAGGAACATGGACACATAAGAATGACTCTGGCTCTGTCCAAAGTCAACAAAATCATAACAGTTCCTAAAAAGTTCACTAATTAATGTCACAAAAACATACAAAAAACAAAGCATTAAAATTGTTGTTTCACAGGGGGACATGTGCCTGACTATTCTAGCCTAAGGCTAGCTGTTTTCCCTCGTTTCTAGTGTTAACACCAAGCTAAATAACTGCTGCTCTTGATTTAGATAGATATGAGAGTGGTATCTAATCCCCACAAGGCTGCTGTGTCTCTCCTCCTACACACCTGTATGAATATGGAAATTCTGTCATCAAGTATCTCAACTGTTTGGAGTAATTCATTCAAATCATATTAAATGTGATCATACTCTGCTGCTCTCTGTATTATTTGTATATCTGTATACTTCGTGTCTGTGCATGTTATATACACAATGACTCAGGAGCAGACTGTCACTGACAAAGAATGTCCCACAAGTTTCACACCCACGCAGTCAGAATTCCTAACTCTCTCCTGCGAGGAGAAATGTACTGGTTCAGGCTGCACGCCACGAAGGGATTGGAGTGAAATGAGGTGAATCGCAGATGACTCCTGTGATTGGAGGACGTTCTTCGTAATGTCTCTTCAAACACACTGTCTATTTAACGATGAACACAGAAAATAACCGCTTTCACCGTTTAGGCCTGGACACCTATCTCATGCATACAAATCAGACGAAATTAAGGCACATCACGTTTGAAGTTTTCTTAGAGTTTTTTTTTTTAATCCTTTTTTTTAACACTCTCTTCCTCCTGGTTCACCCGGTGTTTCAAGTTACAAGCACAAGCACTACCGTTTTCCGGTACTCGATTTCACAATAAAGCACAGCACTATAGCCGCAGAAAGTACTTTAAGTACAAAAAGGAAAAGTACTTTGCAGAACTACTATGTACTACTATGCAGAATGACCCATTTCAGAACAGTATAAAACTGCAGCATAGCCTTAATATTGTTGCATGAATATGTAAGTATCAGTGTTGCAGCTGTGAATGTGTGACTGTTGTAACTACTGTAGCCTCCTGCTGGGTAAATCAATCTATAATATTACATCTAATTATTTATATTCTGGACTACAATTATGAATCTGCAAAGTAACTGTTGGCAAAAGCTGTCAAATAAATGTAGTGGAGTAAAAAGTACAATATTTCCCTCATGAATAAGTAGGTAGGGATAACAAAGGTATAATGTAGTAGGAATTTTGATTGGTATATTTTACCTATTTCAATCCGCATGTATCAACACTGCAGTTTCTGTATCTATTTCATTGCTGTTAAGTGGACATTAATAAATTGCAAACGCATAATAAAGTCAGAACTTACGACTCCTAATTAATATCTTATTTACCTTGATTTCTTTTTCCATTTTCTACTTCAAAGTTGATCATTTATTGATGTGACGATCTAATTTTTCAAAGCGGATCAACAGAGTTTTATTCTCTCTGAATTGAGTTAGTCAAAGCTTTTACTTTTATAGTAAAATCACATCGCTTCCGGTTTCATTTAAGGACGCTAACTTAATTGTTCTTTCTCACCGCAGAACAACGATTCAATGTGTTGAATAGTTGTCTCGGGCGGAGGAGGAGCAGGGAGAGGTCACTCCAGCTGCGGACACTGAAGGAAACCAGCAGGCGCCACAAGGTGAGACACTGCTGACTTGTCAGTTTGTGGATATAGGAACAACATACCACTCTGAAGTGATGGATACTGGGTAGAAGAAGTTACGCCTTTGGTTCAGGCGGTGGCAGAACTTTTCAGACCTTTACAGCATCGTAACGCTACAGCTGGCGGGTACACCTTAAACGGTAACGACTCGGTTTAGTGAGGTTTGTTCGATGCTTGATATTCGGCACAGCAGCAGGTTCTCAGCAGGGGCGGGCTCAGAGGAAGAAATACTGATGGCTTGGGGCGCTAGGAAATGGGGGGTGGGTGGGGGGGGGTGGTTTGTCTTCATGTCATGTTCAACTTAAAATCTCATCCATCGCTCTCTAACAGTCACACTGTTACAACTTGTATAACTGCATCTCATTTCTATTACAGCAGCTGCAAAGATACAGAGTTTTGCTCTGTTACTTTGCCTGACCGTGACATATTTTCAACCTCTATCTCAGCACAGTATAATTAAGATTAGCAATAACAAGGGCGTAGGTTTGTGGCACTGTGACATTTTTTGTGGGATGGCCAAAACAAACAGTTGTGCACTTGCTCTCTCTTTCTTTTTCATATGCACATGTGCACACATATAAAGAGCCTGAGTTTACCTCACTGAATATGTATTTGTTGATGTAATTTACCTGAAACTGTGTTTGTATTGTGATTTTTTTCCCCTCTGATTGTAAGTAAATATAAATCTTAGACAGAAATCTATAGCTACACTTGATAGACTTTCAAGAAACTGTTACAAGAAAAGAAAAACTAGGGCTGTGCATCTTTTCTGGTCTCACGATTTGATTTGATTACAATCACCCTGTCAGCGTTTTGATGCGATGTGATATCACGATGCATCATGAGGCAATGCATCCCCAATTTTCTATATTACTGCACGTGGCTACTATTTCATCATTGAATAAAAGCAGTCAGATAAATATGAACTCCCTTTTTTATTATTTAGAAAAGGGCTTTAGAAATCAATAAATGTCTGTACATTATAAACCAAAATAAGTAAACAGTGTAAGTCTATCCTGCTTATATTTGTGTGTGAAATTGTTCCATCTGTGAAAACCAAACTAATACTTCTGCAGCTGAGCTTCAGGGAGCTTCCTGAATGTAGAGATCATCACAGACATGAGCCAGTATCTGCCCGATGAGCACCCATATGAGAAACAGCTCTTGTGTGCAGCAATCTGCCACTTCTCTCCAATGTAATGTGTCGTTATTGTTACATAAAACTCCACCGTGACTGAAGTCCAGGAATAATGTTATCACTAGCATGTCACAACAGTGTCACATCAGTTCTTGGCTGGGCTTTGTCCGCTATTTCCATTACAGTGGCAGGCATTAGCTTCTCAGGGTGAAAACGACTAACGTGGCTATGTCTCGTGCGTCGCTAACAGGAGGTAATTTTGAACTTTAGAACTTTATTGTCCAGCTGAGGCTGAAAAATCAACAAGCAACATTGGGAGACAGAATCATCCACGTTCGCATTGCGATGCATTGTAGAAACAATTATTTTCAACACCCCTAATAAACACCTGTTGTGCTACAGTTTGAACCAACTGTCTACCATTTTCAAATCTGCAGGAACCATCTGGCCTGCATCAGTCAGCTACAGACAATCATGGCGACCATTGTGATGGAGAGAATTGGCCGAGTGTTCATCAGCCTCCAGCACATCAGGCAGGTCCCGCGGATGCTGACCGAGGCCGCTCCCTCCATGCCCGGCACCATAAAAGACACAGAGGTTCCCCACTACTTCAGGGAGCGCTACGTCTCGACCGGCTACCGGCCGCTCAACCAAAACTGGCGCTACTACCTGCTGTCCTTGTTCCAGGGCCACAACGAGACCATCAACATCTGGACTCACCTGCTGGCGTTTTTAGTCTTTCTGGTGAAGTTTCGACAGCTCGCTGAGACTGTGGACTTTGTCGGTGATCCTCATTCGTGGCCCCTGCTGATCCTCGTCCTGTCCTCAATGACCTACACGGCATTCAGTGTGGTGGCCCACCTGTTGGGTGGCAAGTCTGAGCTGTGCCACTACGCCTTCTTCTTTCTGGACTATGTCGGGGTGGCACAGTATCAGTACGGCAGTGCTGTAGTTCACTTTTACTACGCCGTGGATGAGAGCCTGCACAGAGACGTGCACGGGATCTTCATGCCTGCCGCCACTCTCCTCAGCTGCCTGTCATGCCTCGGGTGCTGCTACGGGAAATACTGCAACCACAGCCTACCGAGCTGGGTGCGGAAGGTGTGCCAGGTGGTGCCCTCGGCACTTGCCTACATCTGGGACAACAGCCCTGTGGCTAAGAGGCTTCTGTCCTGGTCCACAGCCAGCGACGACCCAGCCCTGCTCTATCACTTTGGCCAGGTGGCTTTCTTTCTCAGCTGTGCCTTCTTCTTTACTGTCCCCCTGCTGGAGCGCTGGTTCCCCGGCCGGTGCGACTTTGTGGGGCAGAGTCATCAGGTGTTCCATATTTTTCTATCTTGCTGCACCCTGTGTCAGATTCATGCCTCCCACCTCGACTTTGTGGGCCGCAGGGAGCTGTACTCACGTCTCCACGGGAGCGGTGAGGCTGCTCTTTTTGTGGGACTCTATGTGATCACTTTGGTTGTTTGTGCACTAATTGTTGCCTTCATGCTGAGGAAAGTTAAACAAGTGTTTGACTTAAAAACAAAGACCAAATAATAGTTTAGATGTTGTAGTAACTACGCACAAGCGCATTTATGTGCCTTTCCTTCCAGACGCACTGCTTTGATAGAAAGGGAACTAATTATTTTTGCTGCAGACTTTAACCATAATGTAAATGGCTGTTGAAATTTGAACCTGCCATAACAGTAAGTCTTAGATAACCAGAGGGAAACAAAATGATATTAGGAGTTAGTATTTTAATACTTATCTGTATTAGAATTTTTAAAATAACTTTCAGATTGTCAAGATTTATTAAGACCATCAGACTGTGTTGAGAGCTGCAGGACTGAGTCCTAAAACCTGGAGAGAAGTGAGCATTTTTGCACTTCCAGTTCTTTCATCCCAAAATCCGTGGGTTTTTTTAATGGGTTTTTGGTTCGATGCCTGAAAAAAAGCCTGGGGATAACACAGTGGAAGTCAGAGGCACTGAACGTCATCACACCTAACAAGAAAACTGATCTGCTCAGCCTTACATCAGTATTTTCTTTATACTCGTGCTCTTGCAAACTATCACTAACCCTCTAAGAGGAAAGGATTTTGTATGTAGAAGAAAACTATAAATTGGAAGCTTGGTGGTGTTGATGTTGAAGTATACAGGCTTCAAAAATCATAAAAGAACAAAATGTGTAAGTAGCATAAACTTTTGTTGGTCACACAACTTATTTTCTGCAATAATCCAAAAGCTAATGGAAAAATCCCATTGGCTTTATGTTGAAGGAACCTGGGTGCACTCTTCACTCTGCAACACTCTATTATATAGAGATTCATAACAGTGTCACTGTTAGAATGTGCAAATATTTATTTTAAATATTTTGAAAGTGACTTGCTTATCATGTTGTGGCCATATTTCACCAAGGCTAATTGAATGTAGGATTTTTATTTTTTTTTAAATAATGATTATTGATATGATTTAAAGGTGATACACTGATCTCAATTTATAGAAGAGTGGGAACATTTCTCCTATGCAAAAAAATAATCTCATTATTGAAGAACATGGTACTATAATATAGTAATATAAAACATAAACATGACATTCAAAATATCTGATCAGTGTTACAACACACAGGGGCCTTTTGTCATTGTGCCTTGAGAGCCCATTGTTTGCATGTACTATTGTGTACTGTTCCCAGCTTATTGGTGTGTAGATTTTGCAGAAGCTAAAGCTTTAGGATTTAAGTTGTCTTCATGTGAAGAGGTGTATTTCATTCAGTCTAAGATCTAAACCTTTTTATGTTGTTGTTTGACTTCATAACACTTTTAGATAGAATTTAATGTACTATCTTTAGAAATATATATATATATATATATATATTAGTATATCTTATATATATATGTGTGTGTGTGTGTGTGTGTGTGTGTGTGTGTGTGTGTGTATAAAAACACACACACACACATATATGTGTGTGTGTGTGTTTTATTGGAAATCTTGTTCTTTGGGTCATTAGGGAAAAGAGAGTGTGGGTGTTACATGAGTGTACTAATTCAAGGTACTGTGATAAATGTATGTTTTTGGCAGATTATAATGTCTACTACTGACCAGGATGTAATACAGTGGGATTAAGTTAAATAAACATTTCTTGGAAGCAGAAATGATCTCAATGTTTTTGTTGAACTGAACCTTCTTTCATAACTTTTATGTGTGTAACACTGACATCTGCAGACGTCCTGCCAGTTACCAGGTCAAATCTCCTCATTACACCAGCACTTTGGTCTTTACACACTATCTAAGGATCTTTAAAATATAAAATGTAATACAGTATGTTGGTAGGCCACCACCAGGCCAAGAAAATAGTGTAGTTTACCAAACTGTATTTTATATTATTATTACATAAATAAAAGTTAAACCTCACTTACATGTATATTGATCTATATTAATCTAATATTAGGCTCTGCCTCAGAAAAATGTCTTATTAACTGAAACTCCAAATGGGAACTGAATTGTATCTTATTGTACCTTTTAGTTTTTGTTGTTATGAAACTGTAATAGATTTCTTCCTCCTGACAGACTTATATTTTCTTCACATGATATTCCTGTTTGTGCCAAAAAATGAATGTTGTTTATGTTTTTCTTCATTTGTTAGCATGGACTAAACACCAGGAGCTACAGAATGACATGATATTGTTTGTAGTGGTTAATAAAGACAAACTGCATTCATACTGTTTTGGAGGATATATTTGTTTTTTATTCAAAGGGTTGAAATATACTAGTATACCATGACAACCTTTTGATGCAAAGCACAAGGCATGCCAGATGTGATGGCTGTTTCTCAATGAATTATTCGTCTCCATAGCAACCTGTTAAACAGTGTCCCTCCTAGCAGGGCCTCAGCTGCTATTTACATACTGTAAGGGTGCACTTGACACTGTGATGCTGTGCATATGTGCTGTTAATTTCTGAGCTCAGAGTAGCTACTAGTACAAAGATAGAAGAACACATAAAAACATGGATATGTAGGCCAGGAAACTGTATTAGGACTGTAGGCAAGGGGAAACGTGTCCTTTGTAATGAGAAAAATTGGATGAGTAAATTAACACCTTCCCTTCATTCTACATCTCACCAATTAGATCACCTTCCACTGTGAAAATGTACCTCACTATCTGTGTCAAGTACCTATTAAACAGAACAAGTAAAAGAAACATCATGGTGGCAGATGTTAATTCAGTCAATGCTGGAAAGAGTTATTCAATTTCATCCCTCCCTCCCTGCCAGTGACGGTAAACATTAAATGACATGTAATGACATGCAATAAACGTCGTGTTCTTTCACAGTTATAGCTGCTGGGATGTGCCCTTTGCAGAGCCCCAAGAATGAGGACAACAATGAGTTATATCCCAACTGGATCTGGATGGTCTGGATGTGGGTCACCTCAGGAAAGCCTCCTATTTGGCAAATACCTTCCATTCTCTGAGGTAGTCTGTAGAAGCTCTATTCCCCTAAACAGCAGGTGAAGCCCTGAGTTAAACTGAAGTGTTTGTGTGGCTCATGCCCTCCTACTCACCCATCAGATATATGCCTGAGACTTGGAAGAGCATGGTGTTAGAGCAATGTCCAGATGGGGTTCAAACTCTCTGTTTTAAGACTGTGAAGTGATTTAGCCCTTTGGCATGATCCATCTCCAGAACTGCCATACCAGGAAGCCAAGCCTGGTAGTGTAGAAGTTAAGGATGGCTCTGGGCTCCCACTGAGGTCAGGAAGAGACTCTACTCACTGCAAGTGAAACTGTGAGCAGTCCAGAAATTGACTAAGATTGGGCTAAACAGCGCACCAGCTTTTCACTGAGATTCTTTTTGTTTTGTTTAGTTTTTTGTTTGAAGCAATGCAGGGAAGACCTGGCCTGGATCACACCTCTCCTGCGTGTTGTCTTAAACCTGAACTCTGAATGCAGATTATATGTAGAAAAACATGGTCCTCACTCATTCTTGGCATCTTTAAGTGGCATGTTGTCTGACCTCGTTGTTATTCTGGATGGCCACACTGGAAGGTGGATGACGTGATATCTTTTAAAAACTGAGTTAATGGTGTACATCTTAGGACAGTCTCTCTAGGAACGCATTCATACTGTTGTACTCAGTTGTTAAGTGCCAGAGTAGCAATAGTAGTTCCTATCTCTGTGCTGCTGTGTGTGTCATTTGTTGTACATTTCTGCTGCCCCCATGTGTTGATGAAGGTACACTTATTTGAGGTACTTACATTAGCAGAAAGACCTGTTTTTTTTCTCAGGTCATGAGCAGAATTGGTTTCCTATTTTCTCTAGTGCAAATTTCAGAGGTGATATTGCTCACCTCACTTACAAATGCCAAATATATTGACTCCTCCTGACTGGCCCTGCGGTGTGGCTCCAGTCTTACTGTGCACTGGTGTGTGCTGGTCCATGCTACACGGCTCAGTTACTCACTTAAAACCCTGAATCAGCTGAATTATGACTCTGTTGGACTCTCTCCCACATTCCTCTCATCTGACTCACAATAGAAGGGGCCAGCCTGCTTCCTTTTTGATAGGTTTCAAATTAAATTTCATCTCTGCTCATTAGACTTAATGGAGCTCAAAATACGTCATAACAAGCAACAACACACAGCTGATTTGTCAGTGTATGACCATGATGTCACCTGAAACAAACATGGCCCAGATGCTTACAACGGGGGCAATCTAGATTAGTTCAGGTGACTTACTGTTGCTGGGGAATCTAATGGTAAGACGGAGTGTACCAGAACTGGACAATCCCTGACTGAATCCCCTTGGCAGCCATGTGTCATGTTTCCTTGAGCAACACTAAAACCCCTACCATCTTATTTATTGTGCCCTTCACAGTGAAGGATTCCTTTGAGGGGGTGAAGGCTTACAAGGTGCTTTATTTCATGAGACTCAGAGAAGCTTCTGATAAAGGGGTTACATTTTGTAATTGTGTGGGTTTTTTTTTTTTGGTATATACTGAACTATCTAAAGGGCTATTTGGTGGACTGCAATCAAATTTTATAAAAGCATTCATGGTCCCCAGAGGATAAGGCCTACTGTCTTTGGTGATCCCCTGACATGAGGTTGACATTTTAATTATTACTAACATGTCTCGACAACTATTAGATGGGTGACCATGAAATTTTTTGGATAGGCTTGGTGCTTAGAGGATTAATCCAAATGACTTAAGTGAGCCCTTATGCAGTGAAACATCTCAACATCTGCTGGATGAGCTGGCAGAAATTTTCTACAGAAATTCATGGTGCCCAGATGTATACTGCTTTGGTTGTGTCCTGACTTTTCCTCTACCTGCACCATGAGACTGAATTTGTGGATCTAAATAGTACACACATTCATATTTGCTTTGCTTTCATCAGGTCAATATTAGTACTTCTCAAATACTTGGTTTATGACCAAATACCAAATACCATCAGCCTCAGCTATACAATATATTTTATTCTAAGTAGCAACACGTTAGCATGCTAAACTAAGATGATGAACATGGTAAACATTGCTTAGCATCTGCATGTTAGTATTGCCACTGAGAGCATGTTAGCATGTTAACATTAGCGTTTAATTCACAGCTCCACTGTGCCTAAGAACAGCATCACATAGCTGCTGTAGCATGGCTGTAGGTCCTGTCTCTGGTTGGAATGAGACAGAACCAACAGGAAGCTGTTAGGGATCAATTAAGAGAAAATATCAAGAGACAGAATTAGAGCATTACAACTATTTTTAGAAATATTTTGTCACATCCCTAGACTTTCAGGTGTGTGGTGTTGAAGATTGCTCCTTCACTGTTGTGGCCACACAAAGCCCACTGTGTGTGGTGCTGCTGAATGATGTGGCTGCTGGCCTGGAACACTATATCTTAGAGGAGGAATGAAGGCTTCCTCTGTGTGGCTGGATCCATTCTCTAGAGGTGTTTGTCTGCAGACGGCATGCCCAGGGTAGAGTCCCACGGTTAGAAAAGCTCAGTTGGTAGGCATTGCTTTTTTTCAAATAAGCTGCACAGCACTGAAATACTGACTGTCTGATCTACACAGCTGCTAAACAAAATAACCTCGGCTTTTGGATTTAGAAACCAAACCAAGCAGGGAGAGCAGTTCAGTATGCCAGACAGGTAACAGTCTGACTAAGTGGGAGCGCGTGTTTGCATGTGCACGAGCATGTGTTATTATCTGGAATTCCCGGAAAAATGAGTGAGGTGGACCAAAGAGAATGAGGTACAAAAGGGAAGGAAGACAGGAACTGAGGTTTAAGGAGGAAAACATGAAGAGAGAAAAGAAGGAAAAGAGGAAGGAAGAAGGGATGAGGGGCAAGAGACATGAAAACATGAGACTCTAAATTAATTTAGTCACCACTTCATCTACAGGGTACATAGAATAAGATTAATAAACACCACATTTAAACATGAATAAAGTCCTACACTGTCTCTTTAAACTACACAGCAAATAGCAGTCCTGAATATGGCAGTAGAGTACAGTCAAGTTTACCAGAGAAGAACAAATCATTTCCTGTTGCTTCCAATATAAAGCATTCATTGGCATGTCACAAGAGCCTAAGCTGATTATCAGATGATGTGAGAATGGATTTCTGTATGGCTGCAACTGATTATTATTTCCATTATGAATTTTAACCTACTAATTAGTTCCTCAATTAATAATTCTATTATAAAACTGTGAAAAGTGCCCAACAATGTTTCCAGAATCCAAAGTGATGTCTTGATGATGACTCTTGCATGTTTTTAATATATTCATTAGAAAAAGATATTCACTTTACTGTCAAATCAACCAGCTGTTTTACTCTACATCTCTGTTCCACTTATTTTTCTGCCAATGATGTCCTGAACATAAAAACCCAACCAGTTCATGTGTTCAAGACAAGGCTGATTTATAAACTAGGTTTAAGTACACAACTGCCCATGGGGCTCTAAACACCTAACAGCCCCCAAAGGCCCCATTTTCACAGTGTGGCAATTTGGTTGTGGTAGTTTGATTAATTACAGTGTAGCTGTCTTTGGGAATATGGGAATATGTGGTAATAAAGCACAGTGTAAACTGACAGAGGTGCTTCCTGGATATGATGGATGTTCCTAAATTGATCTGTGATTCATGAAATGACCACACAGCAAATCCAGTGATGGGGAACAAAATCCAAGAGACTGGGAAAATCCACTGTCCTTTTAAGCCTAAATTTAAGTTAAGCCTAAATTAATATGAAGCTGCAGCAGGAGAGGAGGAAACTTTGAACTCAAAAAGACTGAAACTTTGGAAGATTCCCACCTGATTTTACTAATTTGGAAAGCTTCAGTCTCACATCAGCTTTGGCTTAACTTTATAATGTATAATGCATTTTTTACAGGGCAAAGACTGTGTACTTAGTCTGAAATTAGTTCATGAAAAGATCTCTTCCTGGCTGATTACAGCAATCACTAACAGTAACATGCAGCAATAAATCTTTCAATATACTGCACATACTGTATGGGCATGAGACTGTTGTACATTGACACATCAGAAAAGATGTCAATCTATTTTTAATAGGAGCCCATTCACTCATTTTTATATCAGAGCACTGAAGCATGTTATAATATAATTATAATTCAGGGATCTTCTACTGTGTGTCTTTTTTTTTTTTTTTTTTTTTTTTTTACATAAAACTACATACCTCTCACGTGTTTCCTCATTTTCTTTCATTTTTTTCCTCTGGATTTTCAAAAAAGCCTCCAATGTACATCATATACTTAAACCATTTATGTAACCAAAACGTTGTTAGTCGCTATAACGGGGTACCGGAAGTGAACATGTGTCTTTTATTTTGAAAGAAGTGTCGCCAAACTTCCTTCCTCCTCAATCAATAACTCTTCAGCTTGACACGAGCGACAGAAAACTACTCGCAAGCAGATACACAAAGGGAGTGGACGAACCTGCTGCAATGGGAATCAAATTGTACTACACCACCGTTACTGCCTCACGGACGGTGAGTCAAGTGGCTATAATACAATTAGTTTAATGTTTTGTTTCCGTTTTCAGCTCCGGTGGCAGCAGCGAACAATGTTCAGTCGATCAGACACACCTAGCACCCTATCAGTAATAGCTTCCTCCTGACCAACAGTGCAGTGGGCCTATGCAACTCAGTGCCCACTTGTCATTATTGTAACGTCAGCATTAACAGGCTGTAGGCGTTATTAAGATTAAAGTCATCACTGGTGAATTTAACAAAACAGAAAGGACTTGCAAAGACGAACCAGGATGTGTTATTCCCCCTCACTCACGTTATCTTGGTAGAGAAAGGGTGTTTTTCTGCCGAGCATGTTTGAACGGCTGTTTTGGCATATACCTTTCTTCAAAATATGGACGGTGTTACTTACTCTAAACAGTGATATTATCATAGTGACATTCTGGTACATGAGGCTGGCCGGAATAGCTAGCTGTGTTCACCTAATGTATCCGTTTCCTGTGCGCAAACATGCACGCCAAACTTCATGTAAAAATAGGGCAGTTTAAGGTTGCCTGTATGGCAAATTTAAGTGTAATGTAAACGCTTTTTTATTTATTTATTTTTTACAAACAAGGTGTTTGTAAAAGGTTTTCCAGTTCCACATACACCACATATACAATGTAGCTTCTTTTAAAAGAAGAGGAATTTCATCTTTTGTAGGTGGCACACCCTTCACTCAATGTTCTACTAGTTACTGTAGGTTGGCGGTAAGCGACCCTGAAAAACTGACAATTTCTAAAATGTTTCTTAAGTAAGAGCTCCCTGGTGGATTATATGTATGCCGAATGAAACAGTCTAGCCTTCAATTAGGGATAAAGGTCTGTCAGTTATATTTTTAATTTATGTGTTTGTTGATGAGCAAAATACTTTTACAATGTTTGATTTAGTAATGGTGTTTTGCTACATTTTCCCACGCAATACATTGTTATGATGGGTTGAGTAGAACAGGTTGACACAGAGACTGTCTGCAGACATCAATAAACTGATGCTGTACAACACAGCATTCCCTGCTGAAATAATTTTAGCAGCTCTTTATGAAAACAGTGTATGGCCATGCACTGGACCAAACATCTGGCATCTATTAGCAGAGAGGAATTCATGTAGTGGAAAAGTTTTGTGACTGCATTAGTGTTTAACCCTGAAATGCAGCCTGGTATTTTTCTGGAAGGTTCTCCCCTCTCAACCACAAAGCAGGAAGTCATATTTCAAATTTAGTTTGTCATCTGCAAAACATGACTCAATTCATTAAGCTGCTGAGTTTGCTTTCATAATTTTGTTTCAGTTCCTCTTTTCAGGTTATGGACATTAAAACTGTGCCTGGCCAACTAAATGCCAGCTTCTGTTTTTCCAGTTAGTGTTGTGCTTAGGTGTGGTCATTTACACACACCCCCTCCCAACTTCCTCAGTTGCCCTCAAAGATAGTACAGTGTTCACCAGATCTATTAATCATCACCCATGAGCCAGATAAAGCTGCTGCTTTTTAAGGGCACAGCCTCAAAAAGTACTTAAATCATATAGTTTATTTTTCCTATCTCAGCACTGGCTTGACAAATGTCTGTAGGTCCCTGCCCTTGAGGATTAATGACAGTACAAGTTTATTTGAACAGGGTTCAAAGAATTGACTCATTTCTAGTGGTTATACTGGGGCTACATACATTTCAATGGTCGTTGTTTTTTTTTCTCTCAGGTGAAGTCTCAACAGGCAGAAGTGATGCGAATCCTCGACAGTAAAAGCATTCAGTACGAGCTCATCGACATTTCTGTGGGCGGGGAGCTCCGTGATGAAATGAGAAGCAAAGCGGGGGACCCAACAGCGGTCCCTCCTCAGCTCTTCAATGAAGACCACTACTGTGGGGTGAGGAAAGCACAACCAGTCAAACCCAGAATCATTCAAGCTCTACTCATTAACAGATTTTTTTCAATATTGTACTCTCAGCTCCTATAGGCCTGAAAGGAGGCTGTGCAAAATTTGTAGCATTTTCCTGACAAAACATTAAGAATCAAAGCATTTACAGAAACATATCTAACCCCTCTTGCACCATAATGTACTTCTCCTGTGTATGTTCCAAACACTCACATATTTTCACTGATATGTCATTAAATACATGGATCACATTTGCTGCCAGCACTGTAGTTAGTGCATACCATGGACGTAGATATGGAGATACTCAAAGCCTTTTCTGGGAATGTGTAAAAGGTATATCTTAAGTTGTAACTAACTTGTATGTTGCAACCTGTTTTTTCCTGAGTTACAGTGCAACTTAAACACTATGTTCAAACTAAGCTATACATGAATAGCTGGTGCAACAGGCTGTGGGAGTCTAAGTCTAAGCTAAGAGATCTATGTCTAAAAATATCCACAAATGTCCCAAAAATGGAATCAGTATTATTAGCTGAGTGAAAGGAGTGACCTGAGAGACCTAAATTTATGAGCACATATGAGCATGAGCTTTAGTTTTCGTCTTTTCTCTTGTTTGCTGATTGACACTCTTCCTCTCCACAGAACTATGAAATGTTTTCTGAAGCGGTGGAAGCAGATACAGTGGAACAATTTCTGAAACTGGTGTGAGGAGGGTGAAGTGTATTTCTCCATCTTAACCCCAGCCACCTCCCCACCCACCCACCCCGTGCCCTAACGGAGGCCCTCGATCCACTCTCTCTGCACCACTGGCAGTGTCCACCCACTTTCAATGCCATAATGATGAATGCCAAATATCTAGTATTCAGCTAATCAGAAGACCCCACCCCCCACCCCCCTACTGCACCATTAGACTCAAGTCTTAATCTGTTTTATTTTTATGTGTTTTTTTGGTTCTTTCCTTTGATTCCATTCAGCCCCTCTTCCTGTCTGACAGACCAGTGTTACTAAGTGCTCCTACTCCAGTAGGAATCAATGGGGTGTCTAAATATGCGGTAATTAGGTCGACTAATCTTGGCTGTGGCCACATGATCGTTGGAGATTAATCTAATCCACTGGATGACAACATTCAACCCTGAATCTTCCTGATCCTCTGCAGACCAAACACACATCATCACTCAGTCTTAACTACTTTGTCGTCTTTTTTTTTCTGTAGCCTTCAAGTTCCCATGTTGTACATGACGGCACACTATTTGTACTTCACATGGATGCAAATGCACACGGAAGTAGCAAGGACCGTGATGTCCTTAAACCCAATTAATTCAGAATTATAGCAGCTAAAAGATGCCTTTTTTGGCATGGACAGTTTTTTCTTGTTCTCTTTGGTCCATTGGTTACCTTATGCGGTGTGCGATGAGAGTTTGGTTCCAAAATGGGAATCCACTACAGCCCACTGTGCTCCTGTGCTGATCGGACCTGACTGGTGGGTGGGTAATGCCACCAGATTTCAAGAGAGTGTCTTCCTGGACAGATATTAAATATACAAGTTACTTTAATGAAGCTAGAACCTAGCACTTGCCTGTGACACATTAAAGGTACCCTGTGGAGTCAAACAAATGTTGACATTTAGTGTTTCTCACAAAAAATGCAATGTCCTCGAGGTCTGAAAAAATGTTTTGTGCATTCCCTTCCCGACATTTACAAAGACTGACTGAACATTTTAAAACGTATATTGTTGACATGTCTGTCTGTTAGCTTGCAGTCCTCTTTTAAACTCATTGGTACTCCTGTTCGCACGTTACTGTCGCCAGTAGTTGATCTGAGTATTGTGAAACTGGTGACAGGCAGTGTGTATTGCTTGTGAGCTGGATACAGACATAACAGGGACCCACTTGTAAAAACATTGCTCTGTTGCGCCACTAGTTGTCAAAAACTGCACAAGGTACCTTTGATGTGGCTTTAAATAATCATTAATCAATTTAGTACCCTGAGGTCATGCCCCACATATTTTTCATGAAATTTAGGGATTTCTATTTTATCAGGCTAATGGAAAAAAGAATTCAGTGTATTCCTGCTAAAAAAAATTGAGCGTAGAGAAACATGTAGATCTTCATGAGAGGAGGTAAAACATAGTCATCTAACAGAAAAGACACTTTTGCCAACTGTGTTTTTGGTATCTTGTCAGACCTTTCTAAGGGGGGGTAGGGTTTCAGGGGGGTGTTGGACTTCAGTATTTCAAAGGTCACGGTTATGCCCCTGTTTGTATCAAAAACTGTTGGATCTGGGGACCAAACACTCTCCTTAGACATGGTATAATGGTCTCCAATGAGCCAAACTTATTCAAAAGTTGGTGTACTCTTAAATAAATCAGTGGTTAAACATCAAGCTGCTTAGTTTTAGCATCCAGTCAAACAGGATGAATGTGTTTATTAACATCACATTTGGTGCCAATATATATCTGTAATGCGCTTTTGCAGGTGGTTATTCACTGTAGGATTAGCACTTACTTGACATCTTCTGTGTTTTCCATAATTTTACTGTACTTGAAAGCTATGTTTCACCAATGGGTGCTCTGTAGTGTTGACTGAAAAAGACGCCAAACATTTCGAAGGGAGCGTTTCGTAGGGAGTGTAAATGATTGGACAGAAAAGATGTGAATCTTCTTGCTTTCAACCACGTAGCTTTTCATTCCTCTGTTAATTTTATGTTACAGTTTTACTGATTGTACCGGGCATGAAGATGCAGTAATGTGACTATGCACTGAAACCCTGCCTCATTCTGAACTGACATTAAGGTCAAAGCTGGTGTGTTAGATTGACCTGACTCAGTCTTACTAGCCTTAGGGAACACTGACCACATGGGAAAAATGAAGGCTTCACTTATTTGTGCTTTTATGTATTTGCATTTATTCACTTGATTGATCTCAGTTGAAATGTTATGTTCATGTACTAGTCTCATGTCTTTTTTTAATATCAAGAACAACATGGTTTCCTTCGTGACATCTGTCAAACTCCCACGCTTTCATACTTGTGTTGTTATGGTTTGAGATCCCCAGTAATGACAGCCTTCACACACACAATGTTTGTGCACTGTTATGTAAGTCGATGGTTGTGGATGTTTGCCTGTTATTGATGTATATTCACTATGAACCATGTTTTAGACATTCCATGTCTCTCTCTGAGCTCCTGCTTTGCTTTTGGACCAATTCCCCTTGGCCAAAAAATGAAGAAATTAGGGAATAAAATGCTGTTGTCTTCCAAGAAGATTGTGAAAAGTGATTTATGGGTTAAAAAAAATAAAATGGAGTTGAATCTACCTGTCCGGACATGCTTTTATTTGTCTATAGAACCTCACAAAACTTTAAATGGGTCATGAGTCCTTATTTTAATGTGGAATTTCACAAGATTATGTAGTAATGTCTATTCACCCACAAGAGGGTCATTACTAATTTGCAAGTCAGTGGAACGTTATGATTGGCCACACAGTCACATGGATGACATCTTCTATGCTAGATCTACAGTGTTAGTGTGGTTGTAGCAACTGCACGTGAGGTACATATTTTCACAGAAGCAGTGTATAAAGACTTCATTATCAGAATGTTCTGTATAATGGTGAAATCGTACATTAGCAAGTTTGTACACACAGAATTAGTTTGTTAATCTAAATGCATAAAAACCAATGAAAAAATGTGCACTGTGAGGTACATTCAAATGCACAATTGCACTCTGTACTAACTCATTAGGTCTTGATCGATGCAGTATCTAATGTTTCCCTTAGGTGGAGCATGTTAGACTTCTACCTTTGCAGCAGCAGGAAAAAAACGAAAGCGAAGAAGAGAGTAGTCAAGCTGACAAGAGGAAAAAAGACATATTGACTAATTTCAAAATAAAAGCCTAAAACAGTTACACATTATAGGATCCACTCTACGGTATTTCAAAGCGCTCATTTGGGCAAATATAGTGTTACAGCGAATTGTTGACATGGTCTATTCCGTTACGCTCTTATCCTATAATATTACTTATCTGTATATCACTCCTGGGAGACTATCCTGGAGCTAAAAGAGATGAATAAACCAATGATAAATCAAATAATTAAAGAGATACAAGGCCTGGGTTTTATTTTGAAAATGGTCACCGGACGTTTTGCAGTTGATTAAGTGTTGCTAAACACAGGTGCAAAGAAGGAAGCTGTGAATTTTGACAGGATACTGCTAAAGTAACGTGAGTTAACGTTTTATATTAAATGCATTGGCGTGATAGACATTTAATTTGACTAAGCTGCTGTGTGCGTTAGAAACCTGTTTATTCCAGTCATTGTTGTTACTTTGCGACTGTCATAAGCAGTAAATTCATAGGTTAGTTAGCCAAGCTAAGCTAGCTGACACAAGTATTTTGAGTCGACAATATACCTTAACATAAGCCATTTCCGTTGATATACAATGATCTATTAGAAGCTAATGCACCGAGGCTCTCTGTTTTACTACATGTATCGTTTTTGTCACATTTGATCGCTATTGTAATCTTGCCAGCCGTCACTTTAAGCTGACACTGCTTGGTGTTTATGGTTAGCAAAGACTGTAGCGTGTGCTGCTTAGCTTTTCGGTAAATGTAGCGTTGCACTTAGTTAGAAACACCGCTTATGGACAGTTTAGGAGTCGCACAGGTCCAGTTGTCCATTCTGTGTATGCGTCAGACACTAAGCAGCACTTTTTCATTCAAATGTCAGAATGTTGCACGACACGTAACACCATACGTAAACACAGCTGTCATTTTGGAGTAGCTTAAATTAGCATCATTGTGTCTATGCATCCTTGTTCTTCTGGCAAAGGGAAAGTTCACCCAAAGTGTAAATCATAACAATCAAAATACATTTTCTCACCGCCAGATAATACTGGAGGTATTATCTGTCCATGCAGATAGTGTTGGTTTTATCTGCTGGTATCTCAGATGTTTGCCTCCACCTCAGTACAATGGGAGTGAACAGCATTTCGCCTGTGGTGCTCACAACATTGCAAATTTTTATTTAAAAAAAAAAAAAACCTCTCTTTGTAGAAACAGTGCCCTAGTTACCGTGGGTCACTTGTGCTGTGATAGTCAGATAGTGAGTTGCAGATGCATGGCAACTGACAAAACATAAAAATGCAAATGATCAGTTATGTTAAATGTGTTTGTTTTTCTGTCCTGTGAAGCCACATGTGAAGATGAGCGTCCCAGACTACATGCAATGTGCAGAGGACCATCAGACTGTGCTTGTGGTGGTCCAGCCGGTCGGCATAGTACCCGAGGACCAGTTCTTCAAGATCTACAAACGCATCGCCAGTGTGAGCCAGGTGAGCATCAGAGACTCGCAGCGCCTGCTCTACATCCGCTACCGCCACCACTACCTGCCCGAAAACAATGAATGGGGAGATTTCCAGACGCACCGCAAAGTGGTGGGCCTCATCGCCATCACCACCTGTGGCTCAGCGAAGGAGTGGCCCCAGACTGCCGAGCGCTTCCACGGCCAGAAGGAAGTGTACAGCGCCACGCTGTACGATTCGAGGCTGCTGGTGTTTGGGCTGCAGGGAGAGATTGCAGAGCAGCAGCGCACAGATGTGGCCTTCTACCCCAGCTTTGAAGACTGCTCTGATGTAGAGAAGAGAGTGGAAGACTTTGTGGAGTCGATATTTATTGTCCTGGAGTCCAAGCGGCTCGACCGGGCCACAGACAAGTCCGGTGATAAGATCCCTCTGCTCTGTGTGCCCTTTGAGAAGAAGGACTTTGTGGGTTTGGACACAGATAGCAGGTGAGTTGTTCTCTGCACCCTAGCCCCTTTTCAGAAGCACTTTAGCATGTAGAGGCTGGTCAAGGAGTGGTTTGAATGTTCACTGCAGTTTGTAAATGTAATATACTGCATTATTTGCACATTTTTAGTGTGTGTCTGTTTCTGTGTCAAGTTGCTTGTTACATGTCGGCCTTGCCAGTTCAAAAATTGTCCTCTCAAAAATCTGTCTTTTGATTTTTGCTGCCTTCATTTTTGTTTGTTTACCTTGGTTTATTTGTCTTTCTTCTTTTTTTCTTTCATACTGTCCTGTGAGTTTATTGTTGGGTGTAAAAAGGTGAGACGTTAGACTCATAAGTTTAGTTAACCCATACCAATCCCATCAGCTTTAGCTCTGCCCTGAAAAACAAACAGCTGGACCTCTGCGCTGCTGTTGTGCATTTTGCTCATGACTCCAAGTCAAACTCATCGCTCCTCCACAGGTTTCAGTTTATACACAAACTGATTTGAAAAAGTTTGATTGAAGTTCTAGGCCAAAATATCCCCATAGCTATTAAAAAATATGGTGGTAATAAACACTGACAGCAACATAGTTTAGTCCTCAGCAGTAACACCAGCTACCGAAATAAAAAGCCCAGTATTACATTTATGTTAACCTAGGCTCATCACAGCCCACCACCTATCATATCATATGGGGTATTTTTTCAGTAGGGTAGATTAGGCCTGATTTGTTGAACTACATCACAGTTCATTGCACCAGTTGCACACAAATGTTACATCAGCAGACCTTCACAGGAGGCAAGTAATTCCCATTCTTACACTACTCGTAAGGTCAGGACAGATGGAGTTAAAGGACCATACCTATGTTTTTCTTCTGTGCTTCTGCTCACTTATAACAAATCATGTATGTTACTGCCAGTCTTTTGTGGCAGCCACTGGTTTCAGTATCTATCTGTATATTTATTGAACTGTATATTCATGTGTGTGGCTCTCTGTCTGTCTGTCTGTTAAACTATCCATTCATCTTGTTTTAACTTGAATGTGTTTATGATAGTCCCCCCCATTAATGTTTGTAAATGGGATTGGAAAAAATTAGTAATGCTTCAATATAATGTAATCCAATTTAACATCGCTGTAACCTAAAACCTCAGCAATAACATGATTAAATGTAAACTGAACATTATTACATTTCTAATGGTAGAGTTTATGGCTCAGGTGTTGTACTGGATTACATTATAGTTAACAGGTGTACCTAATAAAGTGGCCACCAAGTGTACAGTATATTCATACATAATTATATGATTTAACTATATGACATACATTTTAGATAAAGCAAACTTATACACAGGAAGAATGTTTTGCAGTAACAGAAAATACTTTGTAAAAATTCCCTAGGATTGTTCCTTGGAAAGAACTATGTAGTTTGGTAGTAGTTATAGGGAAATTAATAATACATTAATTTATTAATTTAGTACTAGAAATTTAATCCCTTGAAATATATACTTGCCCATAGACAAATTTTACATGTGTCCATGTTCAGCTGACCTGAGGTCCATTGACTAAAAGGCTCTCCAGCTTATGCCAGCAATTAATTAGTCTTAATTAATACTATTCATTAAATACTACTTTAGTAATACAAAATTGCATAGTTCTTTGCAGGGAACATTTTGGCTCTAAACTACAGGCTTCTAAGGTTGGACAGTGATGTTCAAGACAGAATGATGGATTACTTGTCTCTGCAATCAGATTTTTTTATATTACAAAATGAACTGTAACTAGTGGCTGCCACATGCCTTGGTAAATGCAAATGTTATTTTTAAACATTGTATTTGTGATTTAAAGATGACGACAAAGTAATATTTATCTGCAGAAAACACAGGTATGGTCTTTCAAAGGAGGAGCTGATAGTTTGGACTCACTGAACACAGTCTGGCGCTGTACATGCTGCTGAGGTTTGTCCCTGCTTCAGGAGGTTTAGTTTGGGAAGGCTCAGTTTGGGATTTTGTCTGTCTGCCAGTAGAATCTGGAGCGACACACTGTGGCCACATGGATCTTAATTCACGAGAGCATACATTATGTTCTAGTTTGGCATAGCACTGCACCTACTCTTAAAAGTGTGAATTTGATGAGACCTGTGTCCAAAGGTCCAGTTTAATTCCTGTGGGTAATTTTTCATGAATCCCTTATGAGCAGCCTTTTCTTTTTAGTTTTATTCTACCAGAACAATTTGACTGTTGTTCAGAAGTAGCCCACTGTGTATGAATTTTTAATCTGCCTGATGTACAGTAGATTTTCCTAGAATAGATGTTTTTGTAGATTTTTTCTTCCTCTGTCCCTGGCTCCATCTCACCCTGAGTCTGTGATCACCTACTGATCCACCTTATTTTTTTTCACATGACCTTCCAGTCAGATGTCTTGCAATGTGATCATATTTTCCCTCAAACAGTTACACTTCCCTGTGTCTTGGTGAAGCTGCTCCTTCCTGAGAACGTGTGTTATTGTGCAAGACTAAAGGGTCGTAGGTCAGCTCATACTCTGTCCGTTTTGTTGCTCTCCTTTGCTTGTGCTTTCCCACCCCATACATCCCCTCTGTAGCGAGGAAACTGGTAAGATTCACTCGAGTGTCCTCTTCTGGCACCCTGCTGATATAAGAGATGACAGCAGTAGAAATTCAGAGCTGTTTTTATATTACGGTATATGAAAAAAAAAAAAGATATAGTGAACAAAAATCAATTTAACAGTCAAAATCGTGTTTGTTTTCAAGAAATCGAGCCAAGTTATTTGTCCTGCTGTTGTCTGAAAAACCTTTTCTTCCTCTTCCTGC
>NW_026117880.1:0-13239 GCF_001640805.2 Lates calcarifer
TAAGGCATCAAAAATGGTCAAAAAAAGTCATAATATAGTAAGGCTTCAAAAATAGTCATAATATAGTAAGGCTTTCAAAAAAAAGTCATAGTATAGTAAGGCTTCAAAACAAGTCATACCATAGTATGGCTTTCAAAAAAAAAGTCATAGTATAGTAAGGCATCAAAAATGGTCAAAAAAAGTCATAGTATATTAAGGCTTTCAAAAAAAGTCATACCATAGTAAGGCTTCAAAAAAAGTCATACCATAGTATGGCTTTCAAAAAAAGTCATAGTATAGTAAGGTTTCAAAAAAAAGTCATAGTATAGTAAGGCTTCAAAAAAAGTCATAGTATAGTAAGGCTTCAAAAAAAACTCAGTATAATAAGGCATCAAAAATGGCCAAAAAAAGTCATAGTATAGTAAGGTTTCAAAAAAAAGTCATAGTATAGTAAGGCTTCAAAAAAAGTCATAGTATAGTAAGGCTTCAAAAAAAAGTCATAATATAGTAAGGCTTCAAAAATGGTCAAAAAAAGTCATAGTATAGTAAGGCTTCAAAAATGGTCAAAAAAAAGTCATAGTATAGTAAGGCTTCAAAAATGGTCAAAAAAAAGTCATAGTATAGTAAGGCTTCAAAAAAAGTCACAGTATAGTAAGGCTTCAAAAAAAGTCATAGTATAGTAAGGCTTCAAAAAAAGTCATAGTATAGTAAGGTTTCAAAAAAAAGTCATAGTATAGTAAGGCTTCAAAAAAAGTCATAGTATAGTAAGGCTTCAAAAAAAGTCATAATATAGTAAGGCTTCAAAAATGGTCAAAAAAAGTCATAGTATAGTAAGGCTTCAAAAATGGTCAAAAAAAAGTCATAGTATAGTAAGGCTTCAAAAAAAGTCACAGTATAGTAAGGCTTCAAAAAAAGTCATAGTATAGTAAGGCTTCAAAAAAAGTCATAGTATAATAAGGCTTCAAAAATGGTCAAAAAAGTCATAGTAAGGCATCAAAAAAAGTCATAGTATAGTAAGAGCCGTAACCCTAACCTCTGGCTACAAATATTCACTTTCATACAATATTAAACAGACCAGTAAAATATCCTGTGTTCAGCAGAATTTATTTTAGTAAGATAATCCATCATTAGTCCCACAGTGAGGAAATACAGCAAAAATATAAAAAGGCATGATGTCAAACAAGGTAATATATAACAATGTATAAAAACTATTAACAATATAAACAGGATTATGTACACAGTAACAGATGGGATTTCCGCCCAAATGCATAGTACAGAAAGGCATCAAAAAATGTTCAGAAAGTATAGAGTATATCAGAAAAGTGTAATAATAGAAGTAATTAGCAATAATCAAAGTAATGTGTTAACAGGAAATCTAATCAGGCATAAAAAACAATTGTATAGTTAGGTGTTAAAAAAATGTCATATTTAGTGTTTTTTTTTTCTAATTATTACAGTCACAGTAATGACTAGAAATAGTTCTGAAACTATAAAATAAGATAAAAATATCTCTCAAATTTCACAGAGGTAAATAAACATGAACCATGCAAGAAATGCAGGAAAACAATTTTAATAGTCCTGTTACTAAAATGATATTGTTTAGCTAAATTATTAAGTTACTTTCACAACATATAATCTTATGCCATCTTTTAATGGCAGGATACACCAACATTTTTCACTACATTTTAAAAAAGGTCATAGTACAAAATGCAGTGAAAAATGTTGGTGTATCCTGCCATTAAAAGATAGCATAAGATATGTTGTGAAAATAACTTACTAAAATGATATTATTTAGCTAAATTATTAATAGGACTATTGAAATTGTTTTCCTGTATTTATTGCATGGTTCATGTTTATTTAGTTCTGTGAAATTTGAGAGATAACTATTTAATTGTTACAGTAGGTTCTTATTTCTAGTCATTACTGTGACTGTAAATTAGAAAAACACACTAAAATATGAAGTACTGACTGAGTTATAAAAAGTTTAGTTTAAATCATTGTAATTAGATGTCAACAATGAATGAGGTCAGTTTAGGAAAGGAATATTAGATTTACTCATCAGTTTCTGTGATTCACATATGTTCTCGTCTCTGCAGGCAGAGAAGATGACAGCAGCTGAAGACCTGAAGTGGATGAAAGAAACAAAAGTCAGAAGTGTGACAAAGCTGTTAATTAGATAAAAGACCTCCACCTTTTGTTTGAGTGAAAACAGTTTTTTCTCTACCATCTATAATGTAGTCATGGACACATTTTCCACAGACTAATATGACTTTATTAAACACCTGTGAGAACATTCAACTGCTTATGATACAACTATTTAATAATTGTACCACAAGCAGTTAAACGAACACAAAGATGCTTAGTGGACAGACACGTTCATCTTTGGAAAATGTGCTCATAACTACATTGACCCTAACCAGCTCTAACAAGTGTGTCCTTGTGGTCAAATGTCTGTCATTATCTTTGCTGTGATTTGTTCAATGTTGTCTGGAATAAAATTATTAAAAGTGTCTCTAAACATTTGGGTTGTATTTCTCTATTTTGAAAAAAAAAAAAAAAAAAAAAAATATATATAAATATATATATATATATATTTTAACTATATATATATAAATATAACTATATATATATAAATATATATATATATATATATTTTAACTATATATATATAAATATATATATATATATTTTAACTATATATATATAAATATATATATATATATTTTAACTATATATATATATATTTTAAATATATATATATAAATATATATATATATATTTTAACTATATATATATATATATATATATAATATATATATATAAATAAATATATATATAGAGAGAGAAATATATATATATATAAATAACTATATATATATATAAATAAATATATATATAAAGATACATATATATTTATATATATATTTATTTATTTATTTATTTATATATATTTATTTATATATATATATATATATATATATTTATTTATATATATATTTATTTATTTATATATATATATATATTTATTTATTTATTTATTTTTATTTATTTATTTATTTATTTTATGAACACTGAAACTGTAGTGTTCATTTTAAGACTAGTTCTGATTAGTCCAGAACCACTTGGTTCACACTCTGGTTTCTTTGTAGATTTAGTGTCTTTTGACAATTTCAATATCTGAAAACCCTCTGTGCTTTTATTTTGATGTGTTAAAAGTGACGTTTGTCAAGTTAACGTTAGTTGCGTTTTTATCCACAGGATTCAAACTTCAACCATTAAATCAGAGAGAAGAGACAGATGTGAAGACATTTCCAGAAGGTCAGTGGTAGTTTATTCTTTTCAGTCTGACTCATTCATTCAGTCATTATCTCAGCTGCAGTTTGACTCTTTAAAACCTGTTGTCTGGAATAAATAGCAACAAATTAATGCTGCTGTAACTTCAGTTTTAATTTGTATTTTTCAACAATGCTACAAAAGTGATGTATAACAAAATACATATATAAACAAAAATATAAAACCTCAGTTTTGAATAGAAACTCTTTTAATAAACAACTCTTAAGAAAGTATAAAACTTTTAATACCTAAAAATATTAATTGTAAAACTATTAAAATTAAGGTGTAAATTTTTCTAGATCTAAAATCTTTAAATACATTTAAAACCTAAAATAAACAGGTCCAATAGTTTTACAATTAATATTTTTAGGTATTAAAAGTTTTATACTTTCTTAAGAGTTGTTTATTAAAAGAGTTTCTATTCAAAACTGAGGTTTTATATTTTTGTTTATATATGTATTTTGTTATACATCACTTTTGTAGCATTGTTGAAAAATACAAATTAAAACTGAAGTTACAGCAGCATTAATTTGTTGCTATTTATTCCAGACAACAGGTTTTAAAGAGTCAAACTGCAGCTGAGATAATGACTGAATGAATGAGTCAGACTGAAAAGAATAAACTACCACTGACCTTCTGGAAATGTCTTCACATCTGTCTCTTCTCTCTGATTTAATGGTTGAAGTTTGAATCCTGTGGATAAAAACGCAACAAACGTTAACTTGACAAACGTCACTTTTAACACATCAAAATAAAAGCACAGAGGGTTTTCAGATATTGAAATTGTCAAAAGACACTAAATCTACAAAGAAACCAGAGTGTGAACCAAGTGGTTCTGGACTAATCAGAACTAGTCTTAAAATGAACACTACAGTTTCAGCTTCAGTTGATTTGATCTGTATGGACTCATCTTCTATCTTTTCATGTTAGTTGAAAATAGTAATGTGAATGATTCTTTCACACTAACTGACAAAACAGTTCATTACAAACACTGTCTCCCAATGGCTGAGGGCAGCAACTATAGAAGCTGTAAACATGAGAAAAAAAGGGTTTAACGTTTTCAAACTGAGTACCAGAGAGAAAGGTTGTAATGACTAATATATTTTAAAGCCACATAAATTAAAAAATATATTACTAATTGTTTATCACAGCTGGTGTCATCATGGAGGTCCACTACAGAGCTGTCTGCTAATAACATCTAAATATAAAAGCACCAGGCTGGAAAACACAAAACCTCACAGTAAACCATGTTGTGAAGTTCTAGATCTCGTTTTCAAAGGTTACTAGTTTTTCCTTTTCATCCTGGAAAAGGGTTGTCAATGAAAAGTTTTCATCATAGTTTTGGTTAATGAAATGAACACTGCTCTGCTGCACCTGTGGAAGGCTGCAAACTAATGTTTTAGAGGACTGTGTTAAATTTGACTTGCAGCATTTATTGACTGGTAAGTATATGTTGACAGACCTTTGGTATATTTCTTGACTTTGTTTGTTTGAGAGTGCATCAACACTCTTTTTTCCTGAAATTTAAATGTACTTTTTTTCTATCTAACCAGCTAGCCCTGGCCTGTCCTGTCTTGTAACACCACTTTGTCAGTGTAGAGTCCAGTATGTCCTCAGTCGAACAAGAGAGAATCCCCACCAGAGTGAAGTAATTTGTATTTTATATATGCAGTGGTGGAAAAAAGTTTTCAGACACCCTTAAAATTTTACACAATCTCAAATATTATCATGAAATATTTGGGGGAAAATCTTTTTTGTGTTTCAAAAGGTGTGGCTGCATTAGACAGACACCAACAAATACAAATCATGCACTCTGCTCCAGACTGAACATATTGACAGACCACAGCAACACTACAGCGAGCTAGTCCAATAAAGTATGTGGCGGTGCGCACCTAGTTGGCTCTGATGACCTGCACTCACACAGCAGAGACTATGTCCCAGAGTAAAGTGGAACAGGTGTGTATCACAGAGAGAGCTGGTGCTAAATGTTAAGTATGCTGCCACCACAGAGACTCAGGAAGCGACTGGAACTGCAGCTCAGAGTGGAAACTGTTCAACATGCTATGTTTGCTGACCTGTACGAAAAGCAGCACAAGTGTGAAGCAGAATGTCTTGTTATGAGCTCAGTTACTGTATGTACACCATATATATAGGTAGTTAGATCTATAACAGTGTATCACATTTTGGTCATATGTTTTCAGTATTGTCTGTGTCAGCCTAAAGAGAAGTCTCAGCCACAGGAAGACAGGCCTTCAGCTGAATGCTATTTTTTCCCACTGTGTTACTTTCACAGTGTAAACAACAGCTATGGCACAAATAATAATTCAATGTTATGTTATGTTATTTATGTTCAATGGAACATGTTCAAAATAATGTTCCTTTAACTTTATATGTGTTTTTCTATTTTCTTCATATATACACCTTTTAGAATTTTTTTTTTACCCTAGACAGGCAAGGAACCACATATGGTAACTTCATTGATCTTGATTTTCTACATGAAAATTGAATATTTTCAAAAATGTCACAAAAGTAAAAAAGTCTTGTTGTGCCCTGCTATGACACTCTAGGGTTGAAATTTTGAATTTCCAAGTATTTCAATGAATGCCCGGATGGAGAAAGAAAGAGCCAGAGAGAGAGAGAGGTGATGTTTATATTCTTAATTTTCTTCTTCTGTACTGAAACTATGTAAATAAACTTTATTAATGAGTCATGTCTTTTTGTGACAAATCAAACTATTCAGACTTTAAATCAATTACTGAAGCTATATAATGTAATGTCAGTGCTCTGTGTTGGACAGTTGATGTAAAGCTGTTTGTGAATTACCTGGAGGCCTCAGTCCTGGTCTCAAAGAACAACTTCATCATACAAAGACACTGTGATCGTGGACGAAGTGGTGACACCTAGAGGAAGTAAAGAGAAACATACAAAGGAAAATGATCAATACACTATGACCTATTCCTCATCAACAGCTTAACCCCCAAAACACACATAAATCTTCAACGTTATACACGTTATAACATTTTCATATGTGACAATAAACATGGTCTGCTTATTGTCACATATGACATGATTATCTTAAATTTCTATATTAATTGTATGTCCACTAATCATTGGAGGAACCGTGTATATTACTGTGAATTGCATAATAAAAAAAATAATTTACATACAATTTTGAAAGCAGAGTTTTGACTTATGGTATTTTTAATTATACTTCACACGCACAAAATTAACTGACAACTATTTCGAATTTTTGAAAATTGTTATAATTAGTACTGTTTTCTGACAATTTATAGACATGATTAATCAGTTACTATGATATTCAATACTAAACTCATTAAATACCAAGGATTTAAACAATAAGACAAGATTAAAAATTCAGATCAACACATTTTCTTCAGACTGGGTAAATTTAACTGTAAGACACATACCTGTTTGCTCTGTAAGTTTAGAGCTGGTGTTTCTGTCCAGGCTGCAGCAGCTGAACCAGTAAACCTGGAAAACACAACAAACCTAATTAATCAAGAATCGTTCACCTCTAAAACTTGAACAGTGTAGAAGAATACAAAGCTGAAAACTTAGCACTACAAAGTTGACAATCACACTTTTGAGTTTATTATGTTTATTATGTTACTAGAATATGACTTTGTTAATCTCAGAGAGAAAAGCAACTTTCAAAGTTTTAATAATGATTTCTAACAGTAATCTCAGCTCATACAATGTAAGCTACTCTTGAGGCTTAAAACGTGGAGGAGCACAGAGGCAAAATCTAGTTTTCAAGCTTGTATTTAACTCAAACCTGAGCTCAATCAAGTCACAAGTCACCACAAACAAAATTCTAATCAATATATACACAAGAGTGGATCAGTGGATGGCTATGGACAGATTACTACCACAAAGGTACAAAGACACACAAACGGCAAAGGAGTCTCAAAACGATCACAAAGAAATACTTAACTGCCACACAAAATGACCCCAAAGAAACGTTAAATAGCCCGAAATAGACATGAAACTACAAAGAGGCTGATCATAAGTAGATGCAAAACGATGCAATATTATCACACATAGACACAAAAGGATCTCATCGACACGATTATCCGCTATAAACTGACTTAAAATGACCAAGCTGGAGCACAAAATTACAAAGAAGCAGTGAAATGTTTGCAAAGTAGAGAGATGAGTTGTATATAGACAAACTGACTACTTAACAGTTACCACCCTCCACAACTCATGACGGGGAGGCGACAAAGCCCCAAGGCCATCATTTAAAGATAAGGCTACTGCTAACGCTCGACACTAATGCTAATGCTAACACCAAGGTGTAAAACAGCCAGGTAGAGACACACAATGATATTAAATTACCACGAATAACCACAAACCGGTGACAACGACACGATAAACCACCATGAACAGCGTGAATGACCAGGATGGAACACAAAATGACAAAGAAACGCAAACTGTCTGTAAAGTGAAAACAAATTCAAACCGGGATTTACACAGACACTACGAGCTCATTGAGTTTTCATCCCTTCGTGTTAGGTGCCCACAACTCATGTTAGGGACGCCCTCAGTCACAAAAACACAAACACAGCCTTGCCCACGCGGTATAAACGAGTGATAATAGAATTAAACGATACCATTACAAGGCAATGCTAATGGAAACGCTCACCGCCAATCCTAACACTCTCTAATAACGTTAATGCTAACGCTAGCCACTAGCCTTACCTTCACGGCGCATGTTTGCTAACACTCTCTAACAACGTTAATGCTAACGCTAGCCGCTAGCCTTACCTTCACGCCGCAGGTGTGCTAACACTCTCTAATAACATTAATGCTAACGCTAGCCGCTAACTGCTTGCCTTACCTTCGCGCCGCAGGTGTGTTCAGCGTCCAGTCTCACTCATGTTGGACAAAAAAACACCTCCAGAGTTTGTTTTAGCATTCAGACCTCTTCGGTAACGACGCTTTCTCATAGTAGTGGCAAACCGAAGCAACGGTAACAACGTGGTTTAAAAATGTTTTCCGACTTCCTTTCTCCGCCTCTCTGCGCTCCTCCTATAAGGGCGTGGCCAATGACGACATACGTCAGCCAGAAAAACGCTGATTGGCCAGCCAATTCTGGTCCGCCTAGCGAAAAAAAAAGTCGATTTACAGTATACAGTGTATTGACACAAGTAAATATATGTATAATCTACTTGTACTCTATATTTAAGTACAGTTAATATCAGATACTTTGAGAGTTTTACTCAAGCACTATTTATTTAGGTGACTTTCACTTTTACCAAAGTAACATTTTAACATGATATCTTTACTTTGACTAAAGTACTTTTAAAGTGACTTTTGGGTAGATGAGTTACCTTAACAAACCATGTAGAATACAAGGTTCATAATCATGGATGCAGTTATAATGAATATAGCTAAATGAAAGATGCTAACGTTAAGAGCTTTACTGATATGTAACATTAGCCAATACATTATGTAACTTAAGGTATGATTTTAACAGCATAACAGCATAATGGGAACCACAAATCCAGGTTTTGGTGTCTGGATTCCAGTTGTGTCTGTGAATCGCAGCAATCCATCTCCTCTTTTCTGTGGCTTTCTGTATCCTGTAGAAAGATAGCTCCGACTGTATGTTATTTTATTTTTCATCTTTTTATTTTTCAGTTTTCCCCTGAGGGATTGCTACCTTATCACAGTCAGCGGGTCAGTGTGCTTCACTGATCCTGGGAGCTTTCAGTAGAAGTTTAGTATTCAGGTGGGACACCCAAGCTGGACAGGTTGTAGGATAGAGGCCTGACAAAGTGCAATCCACTTCTCCAGGTTGGGGGTTGGATACATAGTGTTTTCTCCACGGAATTGAGTCATTAGCTGTGATGGGCAAAAGTGCCCTCCACAAAATATGTGTAAAATGTTCCCCCAGAAAATTGCTGCTGTAGCATGAACAAATGCTCCCTTCACACCTCTGACTGTCCCCTTATGTGTGTTTGCCCAGAACCAGCCCTGGAAAAGACATGGAAAATGAGTCACAAAGTGACACAAAATAACAAAAAAGACACACAAAGGACTACAGTGAGACATAAAACAACTGTGCTGAGACATAAAATGACACAAAGAGATATAAAACTAATGCAGAGAGATACAAAACAACCATGAAGAGATGCAAAAGAATATGTACCAGGGCTTTACATTTGAATCTAAACACATTTTATTCATTTGACAAATGTGCCTCTCATCTTTGAATCTGGGGCCAGCTGATTAGGTTGTCTTACAGTATAGTACATTCCACAGTTACACTGTAGCCATTTTCATGCTTACTGATGTGCAGCATGAAGCCACAGTGTAACACGCATGTCGCACTTGCCAATCTCTTTAGAGAAAAGAACACCTCTCTCTCTCATTGCCCCAGAGGGAAGACAAGAAGAAATGAGTCCACAAGACCAAGAAACCCAATCTATTGGTCCTGTCCTGCTGCTGCTGCACAAAAGCCAAGTCTGGTTGCATAAGGAGGCTGAAGACGGAAAAAGACAGAGGACATGAAGAGAGGGCGCCATCCCCCTCATTTGCACACTCAGAGCTTTTCAGGGAAAAGCCGCGGGCCCAGCATGTTTTATTGCTAATGCCTCAGTGACTTCCAAGGGCACTTAAAGGACTTCAGCCATTAGATTTGCACTCCACTTGCTCACTTCAGACCCAGAGGAGGCCTCAGAAATGGGAGGGAGAGCCCCCCGAGAGAATGTTGTTAGTGCCCTTCTTTAGGCTGATTTAGCTGTTTTCTTTTTCACCTCCTATTGAGTGTTGAGCAACGCTAAACCAGCAAAGACAAATGTGTGTTTACGCTTTTAAAAAAAGAAAGTAGTAAAAGGGAAAAGAGGAGAGAGAGCAGAGGGGGAAAAGAGCAATGTTCTTTTTGTATTCTTTGAAATCCAGGACCTTGGTGGAAAAGCAGCCAAGGGGACATCATATAAATCAGGTTACCAATAGCAACAGCACTGGTAGGCATGAGACCGGCCCCTGGTCTTCTATCTGCTCATCTTCCTCTTCTGGATTTCACAGAGCACTTTGTTCCCACTGTTCTTACCTACATATGCTTATTCTTCATTGTTCCTCCTTTAAGCTCACCACCTTAGCCCCCAGGACACTTTCAACCCCCCAGTCCTACCTTCCTCCTTCTCATCAACTACTGTATCAAAGTGAAATTGATTCCTTGAGCTAGCGGGTCATTCCTCCCTGGCAACAATGAGGCATTTGTTGGCCTCTACAACTGAACCTCGAGGCCTATTACCCCAGCCTGGATACAGTAGAGGGAGAAAGAGTTATGGTGAGAGAAGACGTGGGTGAAGGTGGAGGGAAAGGGCAAGAACATGAAAAAATGAAAGAACGGTTGAAGGGACAAGAGTTGTGTAAGAGGAAAAGAAGGGTAACAGACCTGTGAGAGCAATCCAGCAAAGTCTCATTACATTTTAAATAGGTAACCCAGCCAGTAGGTGAGCAAATTCCCATTAACCTGGCAGTAGGGATAACTTCCTCCGGGCTTATGGGTTATTACTTCCTCTCCCATTGCTCTAGGACTATTGTTTAGCCACAGTGTGAAGTCACGCACACTGCAGTGCTAAGCCTGATCTCTGATATGGACAATGCTTGCTATTGTCTCTTGTTTTTTCCCCATTCACTGCAGGAAGTGGCTACAACTTGCATGTTAATAGACCCAGTGGAACAAATATCTTGTGAAATATTATTAAGTAACAACAGATATAAAATAGCCACATCCAATTAATTAATTTAACATTGATGAAAAAACCCTGGTGCAAATACACAGAAGTTTGCACAAATACATCTGGCTAAATGTACATTTTTGATATTGCTACATAGCCAACCTTAGCATTACCAATCTAGAAGCATCAACTTCATTCCTTTACTCATCAAGAGCCCTCTCCAGCAATGGAAAGCAAACAGCAATGCTAACTCATGTTTTACTTCTATTTCCATCACTTCTTTTACCTCTACTGAAGTCAGCATGCCAAACCAGCTAGCCTCGTCCCAGCCGGGCCATCTCCTCACTTTCCAATAGCAAGTCACTGTGTGTCCAATCTGCCCTAAAAAAGGGCACATTATAACCGCTTGTATTTTAAACACAACAATGGCTGAAGCTCTCAGCAACTGACAATCACCATCACTCACTCCAACCAAAAAAACTTTTCAGCAGCAGAGAAAACTTACATATAGCCCCTTAAACAACTACATGGCAGCCTGTAATCCCCAATCCTACTACAGCACCTTTTCCCAGTGTTGCACCTTAGATCATCTAATCTTATAATACACAATGAAATGTAAGAGGTATTTTGACCTGACTGTTCATTTTAATGTGATGGATGGAATTTCCAATAAAGCCATAATTGATTTACCATGATCTTTTCTCAGAAGTAATTATTGATTCAGTTCTATCCAAAACAGAATATGTGACACTATGTAGTCAGCTAAGCCATGGGTCTTCTATCCACTCCTTCCCACTGTCTAAGCTTTTCTCAACCTGATAATGTATACAACTGTCATATGACTGACACATTAAATCCACCTGTTCTTATCTAGCAGTTTACAGTACCTCATTACCAGTGGAAACAGAGAGCTCATGAATCTGCTTGGAGCCTGTCAGCAGCATGTGATTGGTGATCTGGGCTAAAAGGACAGTGGAGAGATTAGTTTACTTTGTACACAGACATGCACTTGAATGATAGCTTCAATGTGGGTCAGTGGTCAAACTGTAGATTATATAGTGTGTGTACTGTATTCACACACTTTCTAAAATATAAGAATACTTTGTGACTGGACTGTACAACAACATGAAATTCTGTATATTTCAAACACTCAGTTTATCTTGATGCTTCCATTATATGCACAGGTGCTATGTTTTCTATGATTTTCATGTCAATATACATATGCAGCTGTAGCTTAAGAGAAATCCCCCACAATGCACCCTGATCCGAGTATCACAGGAAACAGATGAGAATCCAAAATAAAGTAATGTGGGTTTGAGGGTCTGACGGACTTGGAAAGGTTAGAAACTGAGACAACCTGTTGCTTGCTGGAAGCTGAGGGAACATTTCCCAGCAGCAACTCCTCGCGACCACAGAGGACTGCAGCTCCATGCATCAGCAGGCATGATAATTACACACCACTTCACACCATCACCCACATCTTGGAAAGCCCATCCCCGACTGAAGACCCCCGGTACACAACTCAGGAGCGACACGGACACTCACCGCCTGCTTTTTGCATCATTTACTGACAATTAAACAGAAAAATTCAGCAGCTTTTTTTACTCGCAGAAGGTGATACGGGATCAGGATCCTTTTAAAAGTTCATTTAGAGAAGGGGACTTTGTTAAAAGAAAAAACAAAATAAACAAAAACGATGGCCAACTCCGGTATTCAGCTGCTGGGATTTTTCCTGTCGCTAATTGGCATCGTCGGACTGATCATCGGGACCATTCTACCGCAGTGGAAGATGTCTGCGTACATCGGGGACAACATCATCACGGCTGTGGCCATGTACCAGGGGCTGTGGATGTCATGCGCTTTCCAAAGTACCGGACAGCTCCAGTGTAAAATCTACGACTCCATCCTGCAGCTCGACAGTAAGTGTGGAATCAAATAATCTATTCTATGCATACATGCGCTCAGTATTATTATTAGTAGAAGTAATGCAACGTTATTCATCACTGTTGTTACCTTTAAAATCAACACCTACGCCCTGTGACTCACACGTCCGCCTGTCCCACTTGATGAGTAGTTACAGTTCTGGGTTGCCTGTTGTCTCTTATTCATGACCTCAGCTTCTCCACCTGTGGACCCACCTGGTCCATCAAAGCACCTCCGTCATCAATGGACCACAGTGTTATGACTGATTAAGTTTACCACCTCAGGCTATTAT
>NW_026117881.1:0-22767 GCF_001640805.2 Lates calcarifer
GGATTTGGCCATCATTCATGTTAGTAATTCTACATGTGTTGAGAAATGTCTCAGGGAACACGACAAAGAGCCCAAGGTGTTGACATGGCCTCCAAACTCCCCAGATCCCAATCTGATCCAGCATTTGCGCGATGCGGGAACAACCCGGAACAAACATACTGATCTAAAATAATGTTATTACATTTTCAAAATGAAAACATATACATTGTTAAATACATGAAATCACTTTCCCCTCTCCTCACATAATCAGTTGCTTACAAACCATTTACTACAATCAGAAAAAATGTTATTCAAATAGAACATAGAATAAAGGACTTCAGCTGGATATAAAAACGCATTTTTGTTTTCACTCTCCCTCCATAAAGATAAGGTGAAGACACTGAAGGTGGTTACTTACTACAGTCACCCAAAGTCAAGATTCCTACCCAGAGGAGCAGGATCTTGAGACCACAGAAACCTGCCATATCCAGGGAGTTAGGGGAGTGCACAGCCACGCACCATACAGTGTAGTCCAAATTGGCAGATATTTACATTATATTGAATGCGAAGAGAGAAATGTTTTTCAACTTTGTCGGCACAGTGTCTTGACTTGTTGGCCACACCTTAAACCTCACATCTGGTTTCAAGTTAAGTGAGTGTGAATGATATCACACCCAGAATCTGCCTTTTTTCTTATTCTAGTGACAGGAAGCTTCATTTTTGTAACACCACTGTGGATAGGAAATTTGGTGTTATCTAAAGCTCACATCTTTTTTTTCTCATTATTTCTTTTAAGTTTCCTGTCAGTCAATCTATTAATATGCACTGTGTATGCTGTCGTATTTGGATTGTGTTTTAAGCAGTAGTGTTTGGTATATGAGGCTTTTAGACACACAAGTAGACTGTTTGGTTCAAACTCAGGGATTAATCACAAATTATGATATATTTCAGCAGAGTTAGAGGTTTGGTGACCTTGACCTTTCGTTCTCACTGCCATTCTTCAAATCTTGCCAGTGAATTTTCAGTCACTAATGAAATTAGAAACAACAAAGGACAGTCTGAGTGTGTTCTTCATTCATGAAAAAAAGCAGCTGTAACATTTGGATGAGCCACTGAACTTGGGTAGTTGTGATGGTCTTGACACATTAAATTTAGAAATTCAGACCTATGAGGATCTAAACTCTTAACTCAGCAGCTGATATAGTGATGTACGCCATCTGCAGGCAAGGACAGTAAATGCAGCTGCAGTTTGGATACTTGTGCCACCTTCAGACAGTGAAGATTACAGATTTTAGTTAATAACATGAAATTAAGCAAAGGTTTTAAAATAAATTCTAAAACTCCAGAAAGGCTTACCACATATTTAAAAACAGAGCAGAGTAAAGACTAAATGGTGATTTGGTGAAGAAAATAGATTTTTTTGTTTCCAAAAGATGAAATGTAATGTTTTACAGTTATAAGCTAAATAGTGAGTATTCAGTGTCCAGCAGAGACCTGTCAGATACAGTTTTACAGTTTTTATTCATTTTAGTACGCTTGATAATAAAATGCCATGCAAGTATAAAATGGAAATACCTCAGAAACTCACAAAAAAACAGCAACTGAAAAAACACACCACCAGAAAAGTACACCTGCAACCTGTACCAGTAACATTAATGGCCTGCAGATGGCAGTATCAGAATTAAATGATGGAACACAAAATGTTAAAGCCACACTACACATATAAGTATTAAAGCATCATTTTATATACATATAATATATGTTATCATATGTTCTACGAACATTAAACTGTTTGGTAAACTGTTCATAGCTTTACAGGCATAGCCCCAAATTCACTTTTGACTTGAACATAGTTGAAGAAGAGGTTGGTATAAAATGTTACTTACACATGGCCAGGATCTAAGACTCTATGCAATATTATTACTTAGTTTTATTAACACTTAATTTTACCATGTTTTTCTCATTGTGTCACAGAGTTCTGCAGTTATTCAAAAAGCCTTTGAAGGTATTAAAAAGTCCTCATTTTACAATTTACAGTTTTAGTATCTAACCACAGGCTGTCGAAAATGTTTGATACTGTACTTAACATTATACTATAAATGTGGGACGGTTAGTAGCTGGTCCTATTATCTCATAATGGGCATGTTTCTCATTCAATATGATCTTTAACTAATTTGAAATAGGGCTGTCAATCCATTTTATGCTGCTTCTCCAGGCCCACGTTGCATTAATTAAGGTATGTGATGTAATGATTCATTTTAAGTCATATTGTCTATTGTCTTTCATCATACTTTTATATTTTGGCTTGGTATTTCCAGGAAGTAAGTGTTAAACTGCATTTGATGTGGTATTAAAAAAGGTCTTAAAAAATCTTGAATTTCATCATTTAAGTCTGTCAGGTGAGCCAGTATTGGTGTAAACAGGCTTATATACAGTGCAGAACAACTTAATAGGATTGAAGGATGACTTTGTATGTAGCTCCGTCGGGCTGTTCTCCTGCTCACTCCTTAATGTTCTTACGATGCCAAGCAGATTGAGCCACATTAACATAAACTACAACAGCAAAAAAAATACAAACAAACAAACAAACAAAAAAAAAAAGTTGTTCTGATCATTGTTGGTTATGTGGAAATAATATTGTACACTAATTCAGCAATCCCAATGAATGATCCAGCAATGATTTTAAGGCGATACAATCGTCTAACAGATTCAAAATGTGTAGCTGCTGAATGGGAATGCTGTTTGTTACATGCCTGAATAAAAAACAGGAAACTTAAAGTCTACTCACTTGCTGTTGATTGAAACATCACATCTTCATTCACGTCACTGCAGAGAAAATAAATAATGAAGAATGACTTTAAAGAGGAATAAAATTTACACTGAATATAACATACAGTGTGCTACACAATGTATATTATTGAAGATGGAAATAATGGCTTAACTTGACTTAACTAACAATCTAATTAAGTAATTGAGTCCAACTGCAACAACTGTTCCTGTTCTGTAAATTAAAATTCATTACAACAACAGTAAAACAAATCAGAGGCAATGTGACTGTCAAACTGATGCAGGAGATTGAGTGAGATATTATCTTTACTTTGTGGACTTTCTGCGCTATAGAACGCAGATTTTGTAGACCAAGAATGCAGATGTGATGAGGATGATAGTGATGATGATGATGATGATGATGACCAGAGGATGAATGTAACCTTTGTTTCTGTCTTTTAAAATGATGATTGTAAAAGAAGAACATCAGAGAGGTGGCATTTATGTTTAAGATATAATGAATAGAAATGGAACTGTGTCAAAATGACTTAATTGTGGTATTTATTTGAACAGCACCTACAGCGAGTGGTTACATGTTGTGTCCTGGGTTTGCTCGCAAAGTGTCCATTAAAAGCAGTCACCTAGAAAAACAGAACATCCCTTTATCAGTTATTCTGGCACACACAGAAGTATGACAGAGACAGTGGTAATATTCTTGTGAAACAAAGAAGTAGGATTATACAAACCTGCACTGTATAGGTTGTGGAGTCGCTCAGATCTTTGAATTCAAACATACACTTTGTTTCCTTACTCTCAAGCTGAAGTTGTGCTATATACATTGACTCAGGTCCATTAAAGCTGTTAATGTGAGGACAGCTTACAGAAATTACATTATCTTCTGGAACCATCAGCCTCATTGTTGTAATATCTTCTGGTACTGTACGAAAGTGAGGATATCATGAGGAAATCACACTTTAGTCTTACTCTTGGTAAAAGTAAATAATATAAATAATAATATATCATAATATTATAGTAATATTATATGTAATACACCCACCCACACACACACACACACACACACACACACACACACACACACACACATTTTTCCTCCTTACTTCCAATCTCAGGTCTCTGTTTCACTGGATTTGACTGGGCAACTATCTTGTTGTTGTAGATGGGTTGGACTTCACAGGTGTAATCAGTGTAAGGTTTCAGTCCAGTAACATTACATGTTCCTCCTGATGGTTGTTTTTCAGCTGTGCCTGTAACAAAATTTCACAAACTGTTAGCTTGTTTTGTTTCCTCAAATCACAAGTGAACACAGAGAAAAAAATACAGGAATATACAACAGCAGATTTTCTTTTTCTTTTTGGTCAAATTACCCATTCATTGACAAGAATCAGTGGATATTTTCCATGTATCACTGGTAGCTGATGAATTTAGGTAAAGTGACTTGTAAAAGTATTTCCAACAACTTCCAACAAATGTGAATTGCTGTAAAAGGAAGAAAACAATTAGGTTTAGGAGTTTGTCTAAATAATTTTACTTACTCTTGTGTTTCTGATTGGAGACATCACTACAGATGCAGTTGTATGAAAGCTTCTGAAGATGACGAGGGACATCTTTACATTTCTGACTGGTTGTGGTCCAACTTAACTCAATGGATGTATTGGTGCTGTTCTGTGTGTTGATTATTGTGAGATCTGTTGGAACACATCAGACTTGAGTACTAATACTATACAGTAATTCACTCCACAGTGTCTGAGGAGAAAATCTTTCATTGCATTGAGGTGAAGTGAACATGAACATACCACAGTGAATGTTAAACTGAACAGGAGCTGTGGTTTTTTTTTTTATGATGCCATCGTTGTCCTTGATCTCACCAGTACAGCTGTAGTCTGTGAAAGGTTCCAGCTCAGACAAAGTCTTAGACTCACGGACTCTGCCATGTTCTGAGGAGACAGAAAGATGACAGCATTTCTTCAACATTTCTTTAGCTTGCTTCAGTTTGATGTACAATATATATTTGTGTCCCATCAAATATAAATCTAAAAACCTACTGTACTTTCTACTGTACATCTTCATTGGGTTAAGTGCCCAGTGGTGGAAACTGCAGATAACCACTGACTTGACTGTATGTATATAAATCCGCTGATAACACACAAACAGAGTGTGTCAACTTCAAGTCTTTCCACTTACCCCAACAGTTGTAATCAATGGAGAGGCTTTTACAGTTTGGAGGTAATTTTGTGTTTATTTCAACAGGAACTTTATTGGGAACAGTCTGATTTATTTCACTTGGATTCAAGAAATCTGTGGGGAAAAAGATAACAGACATTAAATATGATGAAAAGCACATGCATTTCAAAAAATAAAGGCAGACCCTTTTTCATACATACCAATAGAGATGCTTTTGGTGAAGCTAAAGGAAGAGCTCACACAGGTTTCTGATGTGATAGTTGTAGTAAAATCAGAGCAAATGTCATTGTAACCAGGTTTGACACAGAGTGTTTTACTGCCACATCGCTCATCTTGAATCTTATTTGGTGTTGATTGTAAAGAGGTGATGTCCCAATCAGTTCGGTAACAAACATATGCAGGGATGCAGCTGGTGGCATCTTCAATGTCATCTTCACCTGAAATACACAAGTGATGCACAAATGATTCCTGTTTTACACACATTTCATAGATCAAAAGAAAGCAAGACACATTTTACTCACTCATTTCAATTGTCCTGGTTTTATGTTCACTGCTTTAGCAGAGGTTGCCAGCACTATCAAGAAATGTCACAGAGTGCTCATATTCAGTACAGGGCTTCAGGTGTTTGATTTCATGTGATGAGCTTTGACTGGAGTGCTGAACCATGGATTTTCTTCCAGTGTCTGGTCGGCCTTCTTCATTATTGTTTATGGTGTAGTCACCAGTGGTAGAGCTTGTAATGTTAATCTGGAAGCCAAACTTGATGGGTGTTACAGTGTAAGAACCTGCAAACAAAATAATTAGAATGAAAAAAAAAACAGGACTAGATCCAGACTTTCTGTATATTCACTATATTAATTAATAAACCTACGAGAAACTACAGTAATCATTACAAGTGTTTGACTGATGTTATACCCTCAGACATGACACAGATCCTAAACATTAAAACAAAATAAAGAGTTGCATTAGTATTATAAACCAATACAAATAAACGTGTGAGTGGTATATATATATAAATATACATATATATATATATATATATATATATATATATATATATATATATATATATATATATATATATATATATAAACTGTACTTACACTGTTGAAGTGGTTAAGGTATAAAATGCAATACAATTTCAGAAGATTAGAAGACAGTGCAAAAAACTTGTGTGATTATTATTATATTATGATGTAGATAATGTGATGACAGTGAAAACATGCTGATATTTTGTTACCTACCTGTACTCCATTGCCCAGCTGTAATAGCAATCTGAACTTAAGTATTTTGTAATAGATAATAATCATAATAATAATGTAAATTGATACTATATAAAATCAAATTATTTGGTTTAAAGAACATCATAGTTTGAACCATAAGAAGTTGTTCACATATAAATCATTTCCTGTTTCTACTGACTGTGAGAACCAATGCCAGAATTTGAAAATGCATATGTTGTGTATCTTATCATTGGTTGCAGCTTCGGGGACCTTTCACCACATCCTAAACTTCACCTGTGGTTTGAACTTTTGTTAAGAGCAACACTTTCAACAATTTTACATTGGTTTAAACTATAGGCACCTTTTTACACTACTGCTAATAACATAAAGTCTTTTCTCGAGTCTCTTGTCTGTTCTCACAACACATTTGTCTATTATTATTATTATTATTATTATTATATATTTTTTGTACTAAATGGAAGAGTATAGGACTTTTCTAAAATAAATATAGCCATTTGTCACATTCCATGTCACCTTTAAATCACCTTGTTACCAACTCTGTACGTTAACATAAGCACCCTATCTATGGTCTGTTTTTCATCTTTTCTAAATTTGAATCAAGGGAAAATATGAACGTTAGCTTTAGCACACATGGAACAGACAAACTGTATAACGCTGTCCCTGCCACAGTGCAAGCATAATCCTACATATTAACAAATTATCTGACTGAATGAGAAAATACGTAACATTAAGTATGCTACATGAGGCATTTTGTGTTTTCTGGCACTCTCTATGAATACTGTTCTTTTTGGTACAAAGAAATTGTTGCTACATCTCTACAATCTTCCCTTCATTCATGTCAAATCAAATGTTTGTGTTTTATTTTTTTAAGTTCACAAACACTTAGCATGACTTCATAGAAAGGGAATTTTTTAACCACTCCACAGATTTCATGTTAGTAAACTGTAGTTTTGGCAAGTCAGTCAGGGCATCTGTTTTGTGTGTGTGACAGCGATCTGTACAGGGTGTACCCCTGTGCAGACTGGAGCTATTATATTAAACATCTTGTGTTGGCAAAAAAAAAACACACACACACGCACACAATTATTACAGTGTATTTTTAAAAAAAATCCCAAATATATTATTTCTAATTTACAAAATGGATCTCAATTTGCCGGTTTAAAGTTTTGGGAAAGGTTTTTTTTAAATTGTGAAAATGGTTTACTCCTTGTTTTAAAAACTTTATTGTGGAGAAGTGGTTTGCTCAGATAAAAGTAATTCTAACTGTTAGATCTCAAGCAAAGGAATATTGAACTAAAAACTATACTGACCTAAAATAATGTTATTACATTTTTGGTATTCAAAAATATAGATTGTCAGAAGCACAAAAAAGTCTTTTCCTCTCCTCCTAGAAACAGTCACTTGCTTACCAACCATTCGCTACAATCCGAAAAACTGATAGAAATAGAACATAGAATAAGGGACAACTGAAGACGGTTACTTACAGTCAGCTAAACTGATGATCTCGACCCAGAGCAGCAGGATCTGGAGACCACAGAGCCCTGCCATATCCAGGGTGTTTTTGGACACACACACCATACAGTGTTGTCCAATTTGGCAGATATTCACACAGAAGTTGTATGTTTTACTTTGTATCGAATGCTAAGAGAGAAATGTTGTCTACTTTTGTCAGCACAGTGTCTTGACTTGTTGGCCATACCTTATACCTCGCATCTGGCTTCAAGCTAAGTGTGCAGTAGTGATATCACAGCCAGATTATACTTTAAACTTGCTTTGGTGACAGGAAGCTTCATTTCCATCATGCTACAGGAAATTTTGTGTTATCTAAACCTCACATTTGTTTTTTCATTGTTTATTTCTCTTGAGTTTCCTGCATTTACAGAGAGAGAACTCTATGGGTTCTCTCCGGGTACTCCCTTGGTCCAAGACATGTAGGTTAGGTTACTTAGTGACTCTAAATTGCCTGTAGGTGTGAATATGAGTGTGAATGGTGATTTGTTTCTACATGTCAGCCCTGTGATAAATGGGCAACAGTTGTATGTTTTATTTTATATTGAACACTAAGAAAGAAATGTTGTCTAATTTTGGTGGCACAGTGTCTTGACTTGTTCTCACCTTATACCTCAAATCTGGTTTTAAGATAAGTGAGCAGGAGGGATATCACATCCAAAATCAACCTTGAACTTGCTGACAGGAAGCTTCATTTCCATCATGCCGCTGCAAACAGGAAATCTTGTGTTACCTAAACCTCACATATGTTTTCTCATCATTTATTTCTCTAGTTTTTTTCTATTAGTCAGTCTCTTAATATGTACTGTGTATGCTGTCATATTTGGATTATGTTGTAAGCAGTAGTGTTTGGTATATGAGGCTAAGAACACTGGACTGGCTGGCTTTCATTCTTTAAATTTTGCAGTCTTTATAGTTAGTTATAGTCCAATTCACATGATATACTGTATTTACCACTGTATACGGTATTGACTTTACAAATGGATGAGGATCACTTGAATGCACCATTAAACATTTGGCAGCCAGTGAATTACAGGATATTAGTAATAACAAAGGATAAACTGAGTGTGTTCTTAATTCAGAGGTTCTAAACTCTAACTTAACATGGCGATGTTCGCCATCTGCAGGCAAGAAAAGTCATAGTGGCTCCAGTTTGGACACTTAACAGTGAAGGTTACAGCTAATGAGCTGCTGTTTTTTGTGGGTGTGTTTTTTTATTTGGGATAACTGTTTTCTAGAGAACAAAGTCAACACTGTGTTAAGAAAAAAACATCACCTTCAATATTATCAGTGGGTTGTAACTGTTGCTGCTATTACTTTCCTTTTCTATAGGTGGTGTTTGTGAGTGAGTTTGTGAGTGAATCCCAAGACAGTTTAAAATATTGTTTCACATCCAAAAAATATTTGTATAGCACCACTAATGTTTATAAATCTGTTCTACAGTTTTTTCTTTTGTTTTTTGCCAAAGTGACACTTTTCACTTGTGAGTAGTTGATGGTTTGGCAGCTAAAAGACATTAGTGAAATGATCAGAAAGGCATTTGTATGTGGTTTGGATTTAGTTGGTGTAACTTTATTTAGCAGGCTCTCAAAGTGGTTGAAAACATACATAAGAAAAAGACTGTTGCAATCTAAAGTGATAAAATATATATGTTGCAATTTAAGCAATAAAAAGTATGTTAAAACCCTTACATGCAACAAAGTGAAAAAAATACCAAAAAGTTTAATTGGTTAAACCAAACACAGTATTAGAGATTTTCGCTAATAACAAGTGGTTAATTCAAAGTTTTATATAAACTATAAAACTGAAGACAGACTGATTACACACTGGACATTCTAATAACTAAGCAGGGTAAAGAAGAAATGTTGATTTGGTTTGCAGCTCCATTAGACTCTTCCTCATCAGTGAGTTTCTTTATGATGCCATTCACGAGGTGGTACATTCATATAAACTATGACAACAAACAAACAGGAAGTGTCGCAAATTAGTGTTTGTCTATCAATTTCTCTTTTTCCCTTTTTCCAAATCTTGTTACAGGTCTTGGAAATTTTGTAATATCCCAATATAGTATTCCTGATCAATGACAAATGATCTAATAACTTTGCAACTAAAACATTTGTAGCTGCTAAATGTAACTGTTGTTTGTTACCTAGTCAAAGACAACTGTAGGAGAGACAGGAAACCTAAAGTCTACTCACTTGCTGTTGATTCAAGCGTCACACCTTCATTCACACCACTGTGGAGAAAATAGTGAAAAGTGGCTTTAAAGAATTATATAAAATATAAGCTGTAACTAATAGAACAATGAACACATTTCATTGCTTAGATAGTGGAGTTCATCAGCAACAGTACCTGTCTGGTATAAATTAAAACTCATGTGTGACCAGTGTTGGGGGTAACATGCTACGAATTACACCATTTGAGTACCATGATTACTTTTTTGTTAAAATTAGTAAAATTCAGGCAATCATCAGTTACATTTTCAAATAATCAATCCATTACTGTTACAACAAAACCAAAGTGAAAATGTATGTGCAGTCTGTTTCTTTCCTACCACTTAGCATACTAGTGGAACCAGCGTACTAGTGGAAGGTATCCCATCCCACAGTGTGTCAGTGCTCATGTGTAGCTCAGCTAGCAAGATAGCAGAAAGTTTACATTGTCAAAAAATATTCCCTTTTTTAAAAAAATTGTGTGTGAAGGAAAAGAATATCACAGTGAAATACACATTGTGTGTCTGTCAGCTGCAAATAACATTACTGTGAGCTAAGCACAGCTTCACAACACTGGTAGTGAGGCCCATTGAAGAGGAGAACAATGCTGGTAATACAGCTCCAAAACAGCAACAGCTAACTTTTAGGCCAACATTAGGCACGACATACTGTTTTATCAATAAAGTAATTAATGAAAAAAAATAGTTGTCACAGTGTGACAGTCAAAGTTATGCAGGTTAGAAACAAAAATGATGTTTACTTTCTGGACTCTTTGCGCTTCTTAATGTACAGCTTGTAGACGACCACAGCCACCACAACAGATATGATGAGGATGATGAGGAAGATGAAAAACCCGATGACAGCTTTGTCATTATCTATAAAATGATGTAAAATGATGAGAAAATAATATCAAAGGTGTGGCATTTATGTTAAAGACACAGTGTATAGAAATGGATGCATGAACAGTATGTCAGAACAAATTGTGTCAAATGATTTCACTGAACAACATGATATGATTTGTAGCATTAATTAAAACAACACATACACTGAGTGTGAACTGTGTCTGTCTTGGGCTCACTCTCAAAGTCTCCATTAAAAACAGTCACCTGTAAAGACAGAAAACCCCTTTATCAGTTATTACAGCATTTGAAGAAACAAGAGGAATGAATCTGGAATATTCTTGTGAAACTAAAAAGTAGAATTACACAAACCTTCACTGTGTAGGTCGTAGAGTAGCTCAGATCTCTGAATTCAAGGTTAGAATTTGGTGTGTCAGTCTTATCCACAATGACTCCACCAGTAATAAGTCGCACTCTGCATTTATTTTCAGGTCCTTTAGAGTTTTTAGAATGATCACATTTTACATGAATCACATTATGCTCTGGAACTGTCACCTTCAGGTTAGTAACAGGATCTGGTACTGTAAGAAAGTAAAGAAAATAAAGATACAGTACTGTACTGTACAATATTTCAATTTTCTTTAGCAGTTTTAACAATTATTAACAACATTATTGTCATTGGTAAGTTTGATGATGTGTAATTATTTTTGTTTCACCTTTTACCAATTCATCCTTTAATGTGATTGTTGATTTGATTAATCAACTTCAATGTTTTTTTTAATTATCAAGGTACAAACTGAGATTTTTCACTAATAATGTCAATAATTACTCTGGCTCCAAACTCTAGCCTTTGTATTCTACAGTGATAAATAAACAGGTCAGGACTGACTGATGGTAGATTTCTACAGAGTCACAGAGAATAACACTGATGTTGGAATTTAAAGTCTATAATTTCTGTGTATTCCTGTTACATGTTGTGAACATGGCCCCTACTTCACTAACTAATCATTATTGCAATGGTTTGGAGTGTGTGATGGATACATTTCCTTTTACATTAAGTATATTGGTATTACCATCAGGGAATGATGTGCTCTGATTATCATTATTCAGTGTCATTTAGACAGACAGGATAAAAAATCTCACAAGTTATATCCTTTATATAACGTATATGTATTTGAAATAACAGAGAATAGAAAATAATGCTTTTATAATTATAATTACTATAATTAGCTTAGTAACAAAGTAATTAATTACTTTGAATTTTGTGTTGAAGCTCCAAACTCAAATTTTCATTTAGTGACCACATTTCTTGTACAAGACCTTTAAGAGTCATTGTACACGTATATATATATATGTCACATGGTCTCAGTGTTTTAATGAAACACTTTTAACTCTGTTTGACCTTAAGAAAGTGTTTCATAAAGATACTTATTTTAACATAGTATAACTATAAATATCAATATAACTTGATATTTAACATGTATGTGCAGAACATACAATTAGTGAAAAGAGTCAGAATCATTTTTTTTGTCATATAGATTCAGATTACAGAGTCTGTTGGTTACTTACTTCCACTCTTAGTTTTCTCTGTAACTGAATATGATTTTGATTCGGGAACTCTCTTGTTGTTATAGATGGGTTGGACTTCACAGGTGTAATTAGTGTATGGTTGTAGTCCAGTAACATGACATGTTCCTCCTGGTGGATGGTTGTTAGCTGTAACTGTAGCAAAGTTTCACAAACTGTTAGCCATTACATATCCATGTGTCACTGATAGATCACCAGCTTTGAACCCAGCAAGCTGAAACTATTGTAAACATTATGTGATGGTAGGAAAGCAGAGTGGGAAAATTAACATGAAAACTGAAGTTGATATTGATTTTTGATGATGATCTGAGTTACTTAAAGTGTTATTTCGGTTTCATATTCCATGTTGATTTTGTGAATCTCTTTCACCAGACTGTGATTTGATATACAGTATCATCTCAGCTTCTTTACATCCACTGTGTTGTGTTAGCATGGAGCAGTGTGGGTCCATGAATGACTCAAATGTCCACAGTACATTTCACTATTCAGGTAAACTGACTAGTAAAACGATCTCCAACAACTTCCACCAAAGATTAAATTCTGTAAAAGAATAAAACAATTAGAATTTTACTTACTCTTGTAACCAGGGGGATGACGGCTACAACTGCAGTTGTATAAAAGGTTTTGAGGGACCTGTTGACAGTTCTTACTGGTTGTGGTCGAACTCAACTCAATGGATGTATTGGTTGAGCTTTTCTTTGTGTTGATATCAAAATCTGTTCACAAACACATCAGACATGTTTAACACAACTGAGTACTGGTACTATACATTAATTTACTCCACAGTATCTGAGGATAAAATCTTTCATTGCATTGAGGTGAAGTGAACATCAACATACCACATTTAATGTAGATGTGAACAGGAGCTGTGGTTTTTTTTACGGTGCCATCGTTGTCCTTGATCTGACCAGTACAGTTGTAGTCTGTGAAAGGTTCCAGCTCAGACAGTTTCTTAGACTCATTGACTCTGCCACGTTCTGAGGAGACAGAAGGATGACAGGTATTTACATCTCAGTGCCTAAGAGAAGTTTTCTTTTGGATTTTTGATCAGATTCAATTTCGGACTCATTCAGAAAGACAGAAAAAAATCTTCTATTTACAACTGATTCACAGAGAGCACAAAGTAATACCTTCCGTTCACAGTCAACTCAGATTGCTTCAGTTTTAAGTAAAATTGGAAATTGGCAAATCTCTACTTATTTCCATGTAAATCCATTTATAATGTAGCTGTCAGACAGAGTGTGTCTACTTCAAGTCTTTCCACTTACCCCGACAGCTGTAATCAATGGAGAGGCTTTTACAGTTTGGAGGTAATGTTGTGTTTATTTTTGCAGGAAGTTCAGTGGGAGCAGTCTGATTTATTTCACTTACATTCAAGAAATCTGTAGAAAAATGAACAAAAGAACAGACATAAAATGTAAAACTGGTCTAAAGCACATAAATTTCAAAATAAAGGCAGACCTTTCATACATACCTATAGAGATGTTTTTGGTGAAGTTAAAGGAAGAGTTTCCACAGGTTTCTGATGTGATAGTTGTAGTAAAATCTGTGCAAATGTCATTGTAACCAAGTTTGACACAGAGTGTTTTACTGCCACATCGCTCATCTTGAATCTTATTTGGTGTTGATTGTAAAGAGGTGATGTTCCAATCAGTTTGGTAACAAACATATCCAGGGATGCAGCTGGTGGCATCTTTAATGTCGTCTTTACCTGAAATACACAAGTGATGCAGAAATGTCTCCCTGTTTACAGACAGTCTCATTTCTTAGATGAAAAAAGCAAGATGCATTCCAACAATGTGAATTAATTTTACTCACTCATTTCAATTGTTGTTGTTTTATTATCCTTTTCAGTGCTGTTACAGTGGATGTTTTCTCTGCCAGCACTAGTATCAATGAATGTCACAGAGTGCTCGTATTCAGTACAGGGTTTCAGGTGTTTGATTTCATGTGATGAGTTTTGACTGGAGTGCTGAACCATGGATTTGTTTTCAGTATCTGGTCGGCCTTCTTCATTAATGGTTATGTTGTAGTTACCAGTGGTAGAGCTTGTAATGTTAATCTGGAAGCCAAACTTGATGGGTGTTACAGTGTAAGAACCTGCACACAAAACCAACAGAAAAAAATCTCTAGGTGAGATGAACCACCTGGTGACATTTTATAACCTCAGAGAGTTTGTTCATGTTGATGCTGAACAGGATCCATAAAAAACATTCTCTACACTCACTGTGAAAATATACTTTGATTACATTCATTGTAAAGTAAAAGAGAAACTCAGACGCTGAATGGCAGTATAATTACAACAAGTGTTTGAAAACAAACTGCACAATGGATTATCTTTTAAACTCATACTCACACTGTGGAGGTGGAGCTGGAGTGGTTGGAGGAGCTGGAGGATGAATTTAAAGGAAATCAGAAAAGAGTAAAACAAAACATTAATATATAATTATGCAACATGAGTAATTTAATTTCCAAAGCACCTTGAATATACAGCCAGTACCTGCACTCCATAACTTAACTCTGCAGAGCTACTGTTTTTGTCCATTGTCTATACTCATATGAATAAGACAATCTTATCACAGTCCTGTATAATGAATGAGAAAATTCCAACCTTGGGTGGTAGGAGTCACTGTGGTGTTGAGCTGGGTGACTGCAGGTGAGGTCTTGTTGTCAGAGTCTGTTTGGATGTTGGTTTTGTTTGGGTGTGTGGTAGGAGTGGCTGCAGGATGGAGAGCATGCTGGAGGTCACCTTCAGGTAGAAATACTTCACTGCCAACAGTCTTACCTGATATGATGCTTAACTACCATTTAACTAACATGACTCATGAAACTGTAAACTGAGGCTGAATACATTACCAGACATGGTAGTTGAATTGTTTGTCTGATTTGTGGAGACTGAGGTGGGGGCTGACGAGATGAGTGGAGGTTGGGCGGCAGCAGTTGGAGTGTCTGAAGACATGGCAGGAGCTGCTGCCGTGGTGTGTGGAGGTGAGGGGGTGATAGATACAATGGGTACTGAGGGTGAAGTAGATTTTGCTGCCGTGCTTGCAGGTGAGGAGATGACAGACACAGTGGAAAGCGAAGGTGAAGTGGAAACTGCTGTGGTGTGTGGAGGTGAGGGGTTTGAATTTTCTGCATTCCAAGAAAAAAAAATTAGGACAAACACAATATCACAATACTAGTTCCTACAATATTAAAGGTGATATGTGTCGGCTACATAAATCCTACTTCCTCTTGTTACAAACATGGTGCTGCTATTTATCTGTCCTCCTCCTCATTTACATCTACTACACTTTTGTGCAAATACTCAGATGAAGTCAGACATTGTCCAGCTGTGGGTGCTCAGTAGGACTCAACAGCTGATGGAAAATAAAACGGTGGGCAGTAGTTGTGAGTTCAAATATTATCATAATATTTCTGACAAAACAGTCCAACCTTAACAGGAGTATGATGGAATAACATTGTTCCAGTGGCTTACCTGGCTTAGTTTCTTCACAGAGTAAATTTGAGTCAATATATAAACTAATCATTGACTTAATAATAAAAAAAACATATAAACTAATTGCTATCAAAGCAGAATTGATGAAGTCTCAGCCTGAACACTGAAAGACGAGTCTGATCTCAACAAGTCTCTACAGCTCTCTCACAGAAATAAACTGTGAAAAGTTACTTCCATACCACACTAACTCTGCAAAATGTGACTCATTGAAAACCCTAACAGTCTGGACTGAAACAGAGTCTGATGTCAAACGAACGAGTGAGAATATATATTTCTATCACTCCTTGCTGCTGTGGCTCAGAAGTAATGAGACAATATGAAGAATATGAGGTAATGGTAGGCTGAGGTGAAGTTATGGCACAAGTTATAGCAGAGCTTATGACATGATTAGAATTAAACATTTTATTCACTGTAGTAATAATTAACTGTTATATATTAGGTAACTTATGTACTGGGGGGGTTAGGGTTACCATTGCACTGCAGCTCTTTTTTGTTTATTTTTTGTTATAATAGTGTATACTGTATATTAATATGCAGGGGAAAAAACAAACAAGTGAAAACAAGCAAAAATAACCCATGATTTGAGGATGATTAACAGAATTAAACATTAAATGCATTTCATAACTTATGTATTTCCACTCACCTGGTCCATTTCCATTTCCAGTTTCACCTGGAATTTCAAAAGAGAAAAAATGTGATGTTAATCATTTTTGGTAATAATAGTGTCTACTGTATATGAATGTGCAGGGAAAAAACAAAGTAGTGAAAACAAACAAAAATAATACATTTCATTGTGTGAACAAGCAAATAATCTTTTTCTAACATAATATGCATAAATGCTATGTGTTAAATATTATTACATACATATATATATATATTTTTGTTTTAATCATGACAGTAATAATCAAATGTTATATATTAGGAGACTTATGTATTGCCACTCACCACTACTGTCTTGACCTGGAATTACAAAAGGGAAAAAAATTGTTAATCATTAAATCCTTGTATCAAAGATTTTTTTTTTTTCATTGGGTGTGTGTGTGTGTTTGTTCATGTCATTTGCCCCCCAAACAGTGAATTTTTTAAAAAAAGCATCCACTTTCATCTGGCCAATAAAAGAGGAAAAGCGAACATTTTCATCTTATGTTGTCTGTGTGTGACTGTACAACCTGGTTGCTATGACAATGTGACAGAGCCACTTGCTATTTCAGAAGGCAAACCACTATTTCCTGCCTTGCACTAAAACTTAGAACCACCCAATACTTATTAAACTGGTTTCAGTTTGGACAGATCATGGCTCATAAATGGACTTTGACCATGGACATTTTCTCTCCTCATTGGGTAACAGAGTCTCCTAAAAAATTACATTTCTATAAAACCAAACTGCAACAGCAAACACATTTTGTATGAAATGTAGTAGGCACCATATTACTTCTCAACACTCATCTTTACTACCAGCTGCAATAACAGGACTGGTAGGACAGGACAGAGGAGGTTTAAGTACTTTTGCGGGTGTTGTGTGTTTATCTGTGGATGGATTTTGTCACCGCTATAGCACAACTGTGTAAGATACAGTCATGAAACGTTACAAGTGTGTAGTTGAGATTGAAAAGAAAGCTGTGTTCAAAGATGGGTGTGGTTTGAGCAAAGATGCCAGAAGTAGGGAAGGGACCATCACCCCTCCTCCTCCTTACAGCCGTGGCCCACATTTATTTAAAATCACACTTCACTATATCCCAGTTTCAATCATTCCCATCCACTCTAAGACATCAGGTGAAACTACAGACTATCTTGCAATTGGAGTTCATGAGCTGCGACACCTGTCGATAATGTAGTAATAACTACTGAGCACTCGTGGGTCTTTGTGTGCCCACCATCCACCCCAACCACTTCAACTCGGCTGCTGTCAGTAAATGTAGCGCTTTATTCACTCAACATGTATTCAATTACATTGCCTACAAAACATGTTTGCTGTTGCAGTTTAGTTGTATAGAAAGGTCATTTCTAAGAGACAGGGTTGAAACAAGGAAAATTCTATGGAATTTTATTTTTCTTTCATTAAAAAAAAAAAAAGAAATTAGCTATTTATGAAGTTTTAATGAAGCCAATTCTGAAATTCCCATTAAACCTTCATCTTTCAAATTCTGCCTTCCAAGAGGGCCTGATTTATTCTGATTAAATTGCCTCTGCAGTTTTATTTTAAATTCTGTTTTGTCATAAATAAATGCTGATTAAAAGACACACATGTATTGTCTGCATAAATATAATGGCATATATCAAGGTATTGACTTTGATTTAAAATAAATATTTTGTAAGGCTATTTCATCAAGGTTTATAAAAAGCTAAGTTTTAGCCAAGTTTATTTATGGAAAAAATGAAAATGGAAAAAATGGAAAAGCTGGAATATCTTCTAAAGTGAAAAACAATGTACATAATAATGTATATTAATGTATACAAGTCATATCAGACATATACTTTTACAACTTACAAAAGCACCAAATTATTACTGAACCTGTACCTCATTCCTCAGCAGGTCTGATTTTATAATAAATGAAACAATAAAAGATTACTTACAGTTAACCAAACTGATGATCCCAACCAGAGCAGCAGGATCCTGACATTACAGAGACCTGCCATATAGCTGATTGTCCCTGTGATGTACGGCGATGTGAAAATGTGTTTCCCCCCCAGGGAAAATAAAGTCTAACTAATTAACTACCTAACTACACGGGAGTTAGGGTGCATATGTATGTTTGCAGGAACCAATAGCAGATATTCAAATGCCACAGAAGAAAAAAAAAAGAAACCGTATTTCCTCTTTTTAGAACATTTAATAGACTAATAAGGACATTTAAATGAGTAGAACTTTACTTCTAATAATAGGAAGTGATGCACTCAGGCTACTTCTCACATCAGATTTTTTTAAGTGTTAAGACCAACAGCAATGAGAGGAAGGCGCCATGTGAAAATATGACAGTCTGATCCTCATGTTTTGGCCTTATGATGAAGCATTTTGTATCGACATCTTCAGTAGTAGTGTTTAGCATATGAGGCTTTAAACACATGCTGTATGCACAGCTGGTCAGTGTTTGACAGTGTTTTAACAGACACAGAGACATTTCAGTGTGGTATTCTTTTTCATTGTTTTTTCTTTTCTTTTTCTTCTTTCTTTCTGAATACAAATACACATATGACATGGTCACATGATATTTCTTGACTTCAAATGGATGGGGATCACCTGAATGCATCATTAAACATTTGACAGGCAGCAGATTACAGGCTATAAGGAATGACAATGGATTGACTGAGTGTGTTCCTCATTCATGAAAAAAATAGCTGCTACATCCGCAAAAGCCACTTATCTAAATTGTACCGTAAATACACAATCTTTACAGTAAATGTACATTAACAACAACACGATATACACTTTGTTATTTATGAGGAGTAGCTGAAACTGGACACAGTATCATGCAGAAGCAGAACTACAGTGCCAACAGCTTCAGACCTGCTGTTCTAGTCCAACCTGTGTCATTTAGACCAGGACATTAACAACAGCTTCAGTTTTGATGTGCAGATATATGCTGAAAGGAAATCAATGTGACAATCAAATTTAACAAAAGAGTTCCCTTATCTCATTTCCTAGTACATCTCTAGACCCTCACCTCTGCTGCCAAATGTAGGCTGACAATATTTCTCTGCTGTGCAATATTTGCAAATGCTTCATGCACACTTGCATGTCAGTAACACCAACATTTCTATTAAGATAATATGTATATACAACATCGGTTGTGAAAAAGATCTATTGTGTTATGTAGCATGATTCGCTAGCACAAGTGCTGCTCAGCAAACTACGTAGGTTACATGAATGTTATTTTTGTTACAAAGAAGTTTTTGTTACTTCTTTTCTCTACTTCTTTTCAGTCATGTCAAATTAAGTGTTTTTGTTTCTAAGCATTTTTTTTTTTTTTTAAAAACACCTCTCAAATCATATGATCATATAATCTTATGGCTTACCTAATTTTATTAAATTCTGCATCCCTCTGTTACATTAATTTTATCCTGTAAAAATGTAAAGTACTGTGTTTTAAAGTGTATCCTCTTTTTAATTATGTATTGTTTTTTCTTTTTTATTTTAAAACATCTCATCTCATATATAGAAGAATTAATGACTGTGCTATATTAAGTTTAATTTCTAATAGTTCATGTTGGAACCAAAACACTGTAAAAAATTTTAAAAAGGATCGGTAAATTAACTGTATCATAGAGAAGTGGTTTGTTCAGATAAAAGTCATTTCAACTGTTGGATCTCAAACAAAGAAATGCTGAATTTAAAACTCTAATTATATTTTCAATATTTAAAATTAAATTAGCGATGTTAAATGCATTAAAAGTCTTTCCCCTCTCCTCATATAAACAGTCACTTACCAACCACTTGCTGCTATCAGAAAAACTGTTACTGCTATTAAAACATATTTTCATTTCCACACTCCCCTCATAAAGATAACCATTTAATATTTTTACTCACAGTCAGCCAAACTCATGACCCCAATATTCACACTCCAAAAAGAAGTTATATGTTTTATTTTATATTGAATGCTACAAGAGAAATGTTGTCTACTTTTGTCATCAGAGTGTCTTGACTTGTTGGCCACACTTTATGCCTCGCATCTGGCTTCATGTTAAGTGAGCAGGAGTGATATTCACAGCCAGAATCTACCTTTAACTTACTCTGGTGACAGGAAGCTTTGTTTCCATCATGCCACAGGAAATCTTTTGTTATCTAAACCTCACATCTGTTTTCTCATTGTTAATTTCTCTTACGTTTTCTGTTAGTCAGTCTGTTAATTTAAGGCCATCAGGTCATGTTACTCAAACTGAGTGCAACTTTTCTGCTAAGAACAAACACTGAACTTTACGTCTGGCATGCAGTCTTTAAATCCTGCAGTGGCTTTTTATAGTTAGTCATAGTCTAACTCGCTTCATATATTGTATTTACCAGCGAAAAATGACCACCTGTATACAAATACCTCACATATATGACAATGTGACATGATATTTTTTGACTATACAAATTGGTGTGGATTTCCTGAATACATCATTAAACATTTGACAGTCAGTAGATTACACGATAGGGACATCAAGCATTGACTGGGTGTGCTACATCTGGACGAGCCCCTGAACTTGTACAAATGTTGTTAGTACATTAACTTAAGAAATTCAGACTTTGATCTAAACAGTAACTTAACTCAGCAGTTGACATGGTGATGTGCTGCATTTACAGGCAATGAAAGTAATAGCGGCTGCAGTTTGGACACTTGTGCCACCTTAGTAATGACTAAAATATTTTTTTAATGCAGACTGGAGCTATTATACTAAACATCTCATGCAAAAAAAAAAAAATTACAATGTATTTTTTTTTTTATCCTAAATATATTCTTTCTAATTCAAAAATGGATCTCAATTTGCCAGTTTAAAGATTTTAATTGTGATAATAGTGTCTTACTCCTTGTTTTAAAAACTTTATTGTGGAGAAGTGGTTTGCTCAGATAAAAGTAATTCTAACTGTTAGATCTCAAGCAAAGGAATATTGAACTAAAATCTATACTGACCTAAAATAATGTTATTACATTTTCAGTGTTTAAAAATATAGATTGCCAGATGCACAAAAACGTCTTCTCCTCTCCTCCTATAGACAGTCACTTGCTTACCAACCATTCGCTACAATCCGAAAAACTGATACATAGAAATAGAACAGAGAATAAGGGACAAATGAAGACACTGAAGATGGTTACTTACAGTTGGCTAAACTGATGATCTCGATCCAGAGCAGCAGGATCTTGAGACCACAGAGCCCTGCCATATCCAGGAGTTAGGTGTTTCAACCACACACCATACAGTGTTGTCCAATTTGGCAGATATTCACACAGAAGTTTATGTTTTACTTTGTATCGAATGCTATGAGAGAAATGTTGTCTACTTTTGTCAGCACAGTGTCTTGATTTGTTAGCCACACCTTATACCTCGCATCTGGCTTCAGGCTAAGTGCGCAATAGTGATATCACAGCCAGAATCTACATTGAACATACCCTGGTGACAGGAAGCTTCATTTCCATCATGCCACTGTGAGCAGGAAATTTTGTGTTATCTTAACAGCACATCTGTGCACATCTGTTTTCTCATTGTTAATTTCTCTTGCGTTTTCTGTTAGTCAGTCTGTAATATGCACTGTGAATGCTGTCATATTTGGTTTGTGCTTTAAGCAGTAGTGTTTGGTATATGAGGCTTTTAGACACATGTTTAGATTGCTGGTTTCAAACTCAGTGTTTAAAATTATGATATATTTCAGCAGAGATTTAGAGGTTTGGTGATCTTTTCACACTTTGAGGCCATCAGGTCATGTTACTCAAACTGAGTGCAACATTTCTGCTAAGAACAAACACTGAACTTTACGTCTGGCATGCAGTCTTTAAATCCTGCAGTGACTTTTTATAGTTAGTCATAGTCTAACTCGCTTCATATATTGTATTTACCAGCGAAAAAATGACCACCTGTATACAAATACCTCACATATATGACAATGTGAATAAACAGTAACTTAACTCAGCAGTTGACATGCAGCATTTGCAGGCAATGAAAGTAATAGCGGCTGCAGTTTGGACACTTGTGCCACCTTCAGACAGTGAAGGTTACAGCTGCTGACTGTTTTTTCGTGAGTGTGTTTTATATTTTAATATACGTGAACGATGTAATACCTCAAGAAACTGACAGATGAAAAAATGTCACCTTTAACATCAACCGCATCAGTGGGTCATAACTGTTGCTGCTATTACTCTCCTTTTCTGTAGGTGGCATTTGTGAGTGAGTTTGTGAGTCAGTCCCAAGCCAGCTAAAAGACATTAGTAAAATGATCAGCAACACCTTTATGTGCA
>NW_026117882.1:0-30707 GCF_001640805.2 Lates calcarifer
CACACACACACACACACACACACACACACTGTCATGATTAGAAATTATAGTGCAGGTTTGACAGTCAGTCAACACCAATTTCATGCTGTTTCAGTTCTAAACTGATCCAAATAAAAACCAACTCCACTTAGACCCAATTTCAGACACTTTCATTCACACCTTAAGTAAAACATTAATTCTAATTGAAAGCAAGTCTTCCGAAAGGATATGAATGTTTTCTCATCCTCCTTTCTCATTCAGTGGCAGATTTTAATGCTTGTTTTGGAAATATGAATCAGAGGGAATCCAAAAAGTACTGTGAGATAAGACAAGTATTACTGTTCCAATGGAATGAAAAAGTAGTTCAGACATAAACTGAGTGCAGATTTCTCTCAGGGAATAACTCCCTTTTTAAAGTCTTTTTTTAGTGTCTACATCACTAGTTGTATATGTTACCTTTCTGTGTTTTTTGCTTTTCAATCAGAATGAGGTGTCCCAATCTAAGACAATAAAAGTTGAGGTGGAGGTGAAGTACGTTTCCACATCATACGGTGTATTATCACATTTACATGGAAACTTGTTAAAGACACTAAACTTACAGACTGAAATCTGTTGAGCTTCATGATTTTTGACAAGTAACTTCTGTAACCAGTCTGTGCTGTACTTTTAGCACAGTGTGTGCTCCCTCTCACCTCTTGAGCCAATGGTCCTAAGGAATAGTCCAGTTTCTGACATAGCTCTCCCAGGTTAGACAGACTGCTGGCCGGACGCTTTGGTCCGGATCCCTTGTTCCTTGCAGGAAGACACCTACCAAAGAACGGCCGAGGTGGGGCGCCAGTTCCCCTGGAGGAGTAAGACCACTCAGACAGGTTAATTCTCAGAACATCTAAGAAGCACACAGTGATAAATATACAGACTTAATTATTTATTGGATTAAATAAGGGTGATGTCAGCAGCTGTCATACAGTGACAAGACTATCATGATACATGAGACAGAAATGAAGAATGCCAGGCTTTGTGTCTTTAACACCAAATAATTTATGTTCTGCTAAAACTGATGAATTTTTGAAGCCAAAGTCAAATCCAACAATAAGCATAAATATAAAACACAGCTGCAGCAGTGACTGAGGTCTGAGCAGACTGGGAGAATTTAGATGGTAAATCTGAAGACCTGAAGTAGTTTATAATACCTCCATCAGAATTTGAACCCTCAACCACCAAGGATTATTATTTCAGCAGCAGTAGTATTTCAGACAGTGTGAAAAGGCAGAAAGATCAACTTCCAAAAAGTGATGAAAACTGATAAAGTGTATAAGACGCGAGGTCAACCCATTTCTGAGATACAAGAGTAAATGTTTTTGTTGTAGCACCACCCTGAGGCTATTTGCTCCAAGGTTGCGTAAACTCCTTCTCCATGACATCATAAACCTAGGGACCAATTTTCATATTGATTAGATGCTAACAGTGGAAATGAAAAAGCTACTGAATTGTGATGATGGCTGCTGGCAGTCATACTGAATGAGTGTTATTTGTACTTGAGTTCTTAAACCGTGTCAGCTGCTCTGTCTGAGCTGACTGAAATATCTCAACAACCACTGGATGAACTGCCATTAAACTTGGTATTGGATGTTCATGGTCCCCAGGTGCTATGATTCCTACTAACTTTCCGTCTAAGACAACCAGCACATTTCTGGTACTGAGTGAAACATCTTAACAACTACTGGATGTCTGTCATGAAATCTGGACATTCATGTTCCCCTCACATGAGCTGACTCACTCAGGTCCTACACATCTTCTTGTGTCATCAACTTAATTACAAGTTAGATATAAGTCACAATTATTCTGGAATTTTTTTTTTTTTTTTTTTTTTTTTTGGATAAATGACATTATCCCGAAAATTATGAAAATATGCTTTAAACTCTTAAATGGCTCCAAAATGCACTGAAATCACTTTACATTACATTTTGGCAAGAAACAAAAAAATTCTGCATCACAGAGAGGACACATTTTTTAGTGAACATCCTTTTTCGTGAAAAACTTTCTTTTGGTAATTATATATCATGAGATTCCCCCTCAAAAGTAAGGGAAAATAAATACAATAGGCTACCTCAAATAAGAAGATGGATTTTCTGTCAGAGTAAATAAATTCAAATTAATTTCAGCTGTTCCTTACAGGCTGTGGTCAAATTAATATTATGGTTAACGTTGAAAGGAAAAACTGTAGTAAGCTGCAGTCAATTTGCCGGAGAATGCAGCTCTGCTGCGGTCTGAGACAGTGGAGCTATTTGCTGTTTAGCTACATAGCTAACGTTACCTGGTTAACCTGGTTAACATTAGCTCAATTCACCGGCGACCAAAACAGCATCACAACGTAACAAGCATTTAGATAAACATCAGGGTTAGTATAACTGAACCAACACTTGCTATGTTCAGTAACTGACAGTAACATCAGTTAATTTTACTTGGAGTTATTTGTTGTGGAATCCATAGTATTTCCACTCATCCGATTTAAGTCTTTTGCGGGGTATATAATGGGAAGGATAAGCCTTCAGCTATGGTGACAGGCTGGAAACGTTCCATGGGAATTAACAGGAATATATAGGAATTAATGGATATAAACTGGAAATTTGCAGAATTACAGGTTAACCTGTAACAGGGAACTTAAATGTAGATGTATCTTGCAGCATAATCTTGGTTACAACAACCAGATTTAATGCAAATTCAGTTGAATTTCTACCCTGCTCTGTGCATTCTTCCACCACATGCACAGATCATTTCTAGAATCCTGCTCACTACAGCCACACTACTGCATCTGAGCCCACAGACTATATCCAGTCAAGTTCATCCCATCATATTACTGGGCTCAATATACAATATGTGCAACTAAAGTTTAACTTGCAAAAAATAAATCAAAATGTGCTTATACAGTAGCTACCTAACCAGTAAATCAGAGATGTGTTACGACCCTGAGTCATAATCTGTATTAATATTAGTATTGATTTGTATCGTTTTGCTGTTCACCCTCCCTGCCTGAAGGGGCGGCTGTTTCACTTGTTCCTGTGTTTTTGTCTCAAGGAAATTGAGTTGTGAGGGGAGCAGCTGATTGGACCAGAGGGATGGCACCGATTTTAAAATGCTCCCTAGAGAGGATGGATTCTCTTTTGCCTTTTACCCCCCAACCCGACCGAATTAGAGGCGGAGGCTATGCACCTTAGGGTGAGAGCTTTGGAGCTGGAACGTCAGCTTTGCGTTGCTCCTCAGTCACCCCACAAACCCTGCACTCTCCCTGAGAAAGCTTCGATGTGAACAGGCACATTGCACTGATGCCTCCGTTCAGGGAATCTGAGGTGGATTCATACTAAATGTAAGCTAGCTAACACCATTTCCTTGACAATTTGAGTCTGTTTCTCCCTCTTAAGTCTTTCTTTGCCACCATTGCCTAGTACTGCTCGTGTGGGAATTGTTGGATCTCTCTTTGAAAAAATTATAATATAAAGAGTACGGACCAGACCTGCTCTATATGGAAAGTTCCTTGAGATAACTTCTGCTGTGATTTGGCACTATATGAATAAAAATTGACTTGACTTGAATTTAAGAGGCTAGTTATCATGATAGAGTGCTGCTTCCCAAACAAGTTGGTAGCTAGCACAACTGTGATGCTGCTTCTTCAGGCCAGTTTTCTGTTCATACAAGACTGTAGTTTAGAGTTTGATTCAGCAGCTGATTGATGAGTGTTCATCTATTCATATAGCCTGTGTCTATTCATTTATCCAGCATCAATCATAAAATATTTTACAAGTTTTCAACTTGGAATATTTCCAAAATTCTCCAGTTTAACTTCCCAGGGGAAAGTTTCTGAAAATATACTGTAAATTTTCCGCCCCTTTGCAACCCCACTCGTGAGGATATTAAGGATTATCATTCGTGATTATCCAGATGATGGAAATTCACTACAATCAACTTATTATCAGTGTTTTTTATCGCGATGAGCAATAAAATCGTATATCGTCCCATCCCTAATTAAAAGATAATGGCATGACCAACTGACCAAGTCATTAAATATGTAGGTTGTAGGTTTATATCATTTTCCCTGATGCCAACATCATCAGGCCGTCAAGAGTTTGTGGGAAGACACAAGAACAAAAAAATGCAGAATAAATACAGATCCTACAGATGGGCAGACTGACTTTCCTCAACTACTTTTAGTGCAGAGGCAGAAATAATCCTTAACATATTGATTCTGATGGGAAAAACAGCTCAGACCAGCCCAGGCACAAGCCAAGAAAACAAAAGACACATGGTAGTGAGTGCAGAAGGCAGGCGGGTGGTGTAGCACAGCCAAGAGAAAGAGATTTGTGAAAGCTGCATAGATACCAGAGGAGGAGTTTTATATCTAATCCAGCCATTTAACTCCACATCTTGACACAACACCAATATTGTTGTTTACAGTGTAGACATATTCAGTTTTTACAAGCTGTGTTTGTGGGTGACACTGTTACATAGGCAGACACACAAAGAACAGAGGCAACTGCTGACTACAGCTGCTCCTGCCAAGCAACAGGGAGGGGAGCCAGAGGCCTCTATGGAGAGGAGACAACCAGCTGACTGACTGCTGTAGTAAGACCTGCCTGACCCCACTGTGTCAGTCTGTACATTACAACTGACTATATCTGCCTGATCCACACACACACGCACACACACACACACAGCACCCTCATCCTCAACATTCAAACTCACAGCACACACACAGAGCCACAGAGACACTGGAGACACATACACACACAGATACACACACTCATCCCTTCATTTCCATGTCTCAATAGACTGTCATGGCTCTAACAGTTGTAATGAAAGAGAATCTCTGTGTTAAAGTGAGTGTGAGTCAGCAGGAATATCAGCCTGAGTCACAACTGCACACGTTAACATACACACACGTGCAACCCTCCCATACATGTTCAGTTTCTCTGCACTATATTTAGCCTGCACAGCCTCTTCCTGCGTATGTCAGTTAGCTTGATGTGTGTGGAGTGTCATTTAGTGCACAGCTCTTCTCTTTCAGTAAATCCTCTGCCCACTGTTGCACACAGAGGGAGCTCACAGGACTCTGCAAGTGCACTAAGCAAGCAACTGGGAGCAAACCATAGCAGAGCCAAACATTAATTTATTCAACATTCACTCAACCAGGCGAGTCAATTAAGAAAACCCTCCTATGTACAAATGACAGCCTGGCAAGAGGCAAATCTTAGCCAGTCGGGGGGCGCAAGACAAACACAGAGGCTCTCTGGATGTCTGTGCAGCAAACTGAAGTTCTATCCAATCTCTCAGCAAGGATATAAACCCCCCGATTGTCCCAGGGAAGTGGTACGATGGCAATCTGGCAGATAAAACCAGACTGGGGAAAAAACCCAAATAGGGTTTTCTATCAGGGATAGGTTCTGATACACAAGATCCCTTCTGAACAGAGCTGTGCATGGAAGACAAGCCTGTACTGTGGCTGCATGCTGATAGCTGGCCACCACACACTAATATATATGTCAATAAATAAAACAATAAATAAAACACATTCATAAACAAGCATATGTTATCATTCTCATAATGTTTACCATTCACACTAAGTCACACATTATGTTTGATCAGACACACTTTTACAAACATTTGGCTCAACTACAGACAGAATAACACTGCTAAATCCTCCACTCTGTTAAATGGCCCTCTATGCAGCAGTAGCTCTTGTGCTGCTCACTTAAACTTACTAAACTGTTGTGTGTGTGTGTAAATGCTAAAGCCTGGTTCTGCGTCTTCTGGTCCCTAGTCTGGCAGTAAACACAACAGACTGCAGGTCAGGACATGGGTATCAGGTCAAGTGAATCTCCTCACTTGTAGAATCATATAAACACAAATGTGAACAAACAGTAACTGATGCTCACCCATGGCCCTGCTCGCCCTCATCAGGACCTCCCCCACTTTGAGGCGGGTCTCCAGGGAGTGCTCTTTGTTGGATGTAGGCAGGGAGGGACCATGTTGAAAGTCTTGCAGGAGCCTTCCCAAGATCCTCTCAGGGTAGGAATCAGCCAGAGCAGCCAGACCTGGTGACAGAACACACTCAGCCCATCTACTCTCAAGATGACAGCTGTTTCAACAGACTATTTCTGTACACTGGTCCTCAAAAATCTCAAACCACATTTGGCGAAACTCTACCACTGTATTACCTTGAATGGCTGACAGATAGATGAATGAGTCTTCATGCTCCAGGTTTTCTAAAAAGAGCTGGAGAGGACAGGCATGGACAGGATTACTTTCTGTTTCACTATCTCTGTCAGAAAAACATCAAAAACATCTCCAATGTGGATTTTACCAACTGAAAAAAAGAGGATCAATACTGGCACACTGAATACATTAACAACAATAAGAGAGCTATCAAAGGGAATAATCCAAATATCACCCCGCGGTGCTATAAGGAACCCTTGAAGATACAGGTTTGAGTGGGTGAGGGAAAGATGGGTGAGAGGAGGGACAGGGGGTTTCTTTGATAAAGTGAACAGAGAGGACTGGGGTTTACTGGGTGGAGTAAGGAGGGAGACAGAACATATGAACATTACTCAGGAACTCAACCCCACCATGACACAGAGGTGAGAAAATTAATGAAGGTGCTGAGAGGTGGGTTGAAGTCAGGTTATCTGAGGTGGACACAGTGGGGGGCTTCTGATTACAGAGAATACTAGATGAGTAGTTACCCCTTCTTACCCATTCCACCTTAACAAGTCCCTAGAGCATGCCATTGTTCCCTCTGACTCCCCTGAGGACAAGGTTCAACCATCTTATTTATTATACATGCTCATTCAGAACGTCCCAGGAGGCCCAGATAAAACCACTACACCTTCACACAGGGCATACAATACAAAGTCTTATAGGTGACAACACAGCTTCTGTTTCAGCTAACATTACACACAATGGATATATAATGGAATTTAACTTGTATTTACTAATTAACAAGCTGTATAGCACTGATGGCTGCACTGATCTACATCAGACATACGTTATCTCCAATTCAGGTTACTATATTGTTCATTAAAATGTTCTTTAATATCAGATTTCTGAAACACTCTTCTTGGCTTGTTGAAGCTCATTATTCAGTATCTGCAGTACATGACCCTGAGAGTGAAACGAGATTTCAGTGTGTGTTGGCATTGTATAAACACACAAACACACTGGACCCAGAGCTCTACTGGCACAATCCTTCAACGTACTGGTGTACACAAGAGATAAGAACATCTATCAGGCCTGTAGAGGCTCCAAATACCAAATAAAGATGAATAATACACCACAGTAGTGATGAAGACGAACAAAAATATAACACAAGTAGCCTCACCCTCACTACTGGACACATCTGTTATTCTCTGCACCAAAAAATTTGCCAGTTATACTTGACACACATGGTCACATCAGGACACTGAGGTAGAAAACCAGACATACACTGACCAAGCACTTATGAACAACTCTCCTTGTTCTGGAAAAGATGATAAACTGTGGCCATAAAGGGTTGAATATGGTCAGCAACAACACTCTGATAAGCTGTGACATTTAGACCACGACTGATTGGTATTAAGAGCCCAAAGTGAGTCAAGAAAACATTCCCCACACAAAACTCCAGATCTATCAGACCAGACTACGTGTTTCCAGTCTTCAGCTGTCCAGTTTTGGGGAGCCAGTGTCCACTGAAGCCACAGATTTCTGTTCTTGGCTGACAGGAGTGGAACCTGACATGGTCTGACGCTGCTGTAGTCCATCCACATCAAGGTTGGAGCTGTTGTTCTTTCTTGTTGGTTTGTGACAATATTTAGCCAGGTGGTACATGACAAAGTTACGTCCAAATGAATGTCAGGACCAAAGGTTCCTCAGCAGAACATTGTGTTATAACGACAGGATCATTGTTATTCACTTTATTTACCAGTGGTCATAATGTTTTGTGTTAACTACCTCATTACCTTTATACTGTGCTCTTTTTTTTAAAGTTCTCAAGAGAATAATGATAATACTTGTGTATCGATATTTTTCATCATAACCAACTACAACAACAAGAACAAAAAGTAGTTAACGAAACAACTCACCGTGAGCACTTTATCCTGGGCCTGGACCGCCTCAGGGTTCTGATCTTGCATCATCTGAGTCAAAACCCTCAGGGCGAAGGCTCTGGTGGGCACATCCGGGTCACATGCCTTAAGCAGCCAATCAGAAAGGGGCTTGGTAGACGAGCAAAGGGCAGTTTTGCCATGGTTCCTCTCTCCACCTTGTGCAGTCATTCTTGCTGCTGCTGGTACAGAGGACACCTGGTGTCTGACGCGGGTGTTGCTGGGTGAGTTAGAATCCGGGGGAGATGAATGTGGTCCAGTCTGTGAGTTGTATGCTGCGGTTTGCATCTTTTGTTTTTTGCTCGAAGGCACACTGCTGGTCTTTGCTGCTGTCTCAGGGTTTCTGGAGGGCTGAGCAGCAGCAGTAAGGTTTTCAGGCCAGTAGGCACCGTGAGTGGCAATGACAGTTCTGAGGTTGGATGCCAGCTCCTGGATGACCACATCCGAGTGCCTCTGAGACAGTGTCTCCAGTGGTGGAAGCAGCCTCGACATAGAGGAGTAGTCTTCTGCACCGAGCTGTAATATGAAGAAGAGGAGGGAGGACAGTTAGGAGAGAGCAGGGTGTGCTTACCACCTTACATGGTCTACACTTAACATGCTTTCAGACAGCCAGTACTACTGCACCTGGGACATCTGTGTACTGGGTTTTAAACACAACTGTCACCAGAACACCACTGGACCCCCACCCCCACAACCTGAACTGTTCTCTCCTCATTACTGTTTTAAACCAACTATTATCTTATCGAAGCTGCAGACTGAATGGTTACCAAGACAACACAAGAAATACAGTCTAATATGGTAAACATTGGTTACCGACTCAGCTTAGATAAGAGCAGTGTGTTTGGATAATAGTGTATGTTAGAAACAGGAAGAAGCAGACTCCCCCAGTATTAAAACAGTGGAGTTTTGACCATGAGTAGTGCTGCACTTGGTCCCCACTCTGTGTTTTATGCAAATGTATTATGTATTAACCTGCATGTGGGAGGAAGCTGGAGTAACCAGAGAGAACCCACACAGGCACAGGGGGAACATGCAAACTCCACACAGAAAAGCCCTGGGCTCGAACCCAGAACCTTCTCACTGTGAGGTGACAGTGCTAACCACTGCACCACCATGCCACCCACACACAGACACACACACACAGACACTGTGTGACTGCAGGACTGCATGCACAAACACACACAACACCCATTAACAGTAAGCAACAATCTTGTTTTAACTTCCAGCGGTAAAGGTCTTCATCTTGCTGTAGTTCACTCTGTTTATTAACACCTAACTAAAGCTAATGCAGTCTAATACAACTGTCCTGCAGTAAATCCTCCACCTTCAGGTTCAGAGAGGTGTTGAACAGTATGATAATTGTGGAGGATGTGGTTTGAGATTCTATTGAACTGTGTTGTGTTTCTGTTATTTAACCCACACTCACTGAGATAAGTACAGCTTCTACGATGAATCAAAGGTGAATCAACACCTTTATAAAGCAGTTTGAACACAAACTTAACATTATAACAGGATTGATGCAGGACTGTATTAGACATTAATACATACATTCATTTTAGCTAGGTGTACCTAATAAACTGCCCACTGAGTGTGTGAGTGTAGCCAGAATAACCTGACTGTTGTCCAATGAAACATATCTATAAGGCTTAAAGGTCAATTTACTATAATACATGTGAGCATGAGCTCCAGTTTCCTGTTCCATGGGAGACAAAGTAGATTCATTATCAGGTGGATGCAGTTTAGTGTGCAACATATGGATGTACCTGAGGTCCAGACAGCAGAGTGGCCACCAGGCCCATGGCCATACTCAGTGTTTGGCTCTCTACTGGGTTCACAAGACCTGGGTCAGTGACCTGATCCAGACCCACACAGGCTCTCTGAATCAGGGACACTATGAAGTCCACCACCTGGGGAAAGGGCAGATATAAATATGTTCAGTATAAAAAATAAATCTCAAATGGAGATGGTAGAAGCACCAAGATTAATGAAATATACTACTGAAAACTAAAAACTAGAGCTGAACATAACAGGAAGTAAGTACAAGGACACGTCTTCAAACTCCCAGACAGCATTCAGTCCTTATAAAGGTAAAGCATCTAAAAATAAGATATTATCCAATGAAGTGAGATCAGTGTATCAGAGATGTTTCTTTATCTGCAAGCGAGTGTTTCCTGGCAGTAAAATACCAGCTGGCCAGTTGGCCAATCCCCTCCCAAAAAAAACAGAGACTATTTTTGTGTGGCAGTATGACTCAATGTGGCTTGTTTTACATTACAAGAACTCCCACAGGAACACAGACTGAGTTTAAATCATGCTGGAGAAAGACTGTCAGTTACAGTCCCAGGAGGACAAGTTAACATCTCACACAGACTGGGATGTGACACTTTGTTCCTCTGAGCTGCAACAAAGTGCAGTTTTACCTGCAACATCTGCCCCATTTAATGCAGTCCTTAAACAAAGCAACCACATAACATGAGACATTCACAATGAGACTGGACGCACTGTACATGCATGGTTCTCTACAGTTTATTAGGTTCACCTCTGTCTGTGAACCTTTTCCTGCCGGTAGAAGAGGTCACCAGAGGTTTTTCTGGTCATGAATGAGTGACCACTGACACTTTGTGCAAAACATTAAGACCTGTAAAGTCATTAATTCAATTCAATTCAATTTCATTTATATAGCAGCAAATTTTATCTCAAGGCACTTTTCATATAGAGCAGGTCTTGACTGTATTCTTTATATTATTATACTTACAGAGAGAGACCCAACAATCCCTATTAGTGGTTTAATCTGCTGTAGTTAGTAGTTTGATCCCCACAGCAGACAGTAAAAACACAAAAATGGAGTTGAGTGGGTTTAAGGAAAGTTGAGCTGAGCTCCCATAGGATCCCATTCATTTTTAATTGATAAAAAAATAATATAACATCGCCTATAAATAGCAGGAAAAAAAGCTGAATAATAGCAGAAATATCTAGACCTGAACATTTTGGTACCTGAATTGTTTCTGTAGCACAAAGTATGCAGGAGTAGTTAGTGACCAAAAAACGTTCGGAAAAATAATAATAAAGATTTGAAGAACATGCTGCTGCATTCACACTAATGAAATGTCCCAGAGCTTTTAACCATGAACTTCTGTGGGTGTCAGATCTGTCCACTCACCTGTGTGTTTTTTCTCAGCAGCACTGTATGCTGCAGAGACTCCACCATCACAGCCAGCACCTGAAGTAAAACCAATCTTTGGCCTTGCCTCTCAGCTCCACCCAGCAGCTGCTGCTCCACCTCCAGAAGTGTCATGGTCGACACATCCAACTCCTCTTCTTCTGTCTTCACTTCATCTGCTGCAGCTGCCCAGCTGGTCAGCTCCTGACGAGAAGCAAGGAAATGAAGGAGCGTCAACTGAGGTTACTTTCTCCACCAGGTGGAGAACAAACAGAAACACTGTGCACAGTGGTTACACTCAGCACACACTGCAGCCTGGACATTACCACAGGGTTTAACAAACGTGTGTGTGTGTGTTACCCGCAACAGGTCTAGGAAGAAGTCTCCAGGCAGGTCAGAGTCTTTGAGCTCGACCAGAAGCTGCATCAGACACTCCAGCCTCCACTGCTCCTCTGACAGCTTCTCATACAAAGCATCATCATCACTGGCAGACAACATCAGAGAGGAGACGTGAGGAAATGATACCCACAGTCGTCATCACTCAAAACAAAACAACAAACAAAGGAGATGGAATGAGATTCATGAAGCTCTTTTACTGCTGACTGGCTAAAGAAACAACCAAATTGTGTTTTCTGTTATCTGGAACTTTTTTACAGATAATTCCTCATGTTTTTGTTGTGAGCATCCTTAACACACACCACCCAGTCTTTGACCAGGGTTAGGGTTTGTGATGAGAACATGTCCACCCTCTGTCGGTCACCTGGAGCTCTCTTTGGAGATGAATCTAGCTCCTCCATCACTGCCTGGGCTGAAGTGGAAGTCTGCTGCGTCGATCCTCTGTCCCTGCAGACCTGAAAGCTGCCTCAGTACTGACAGGCCTACACACGTGTCAGTGTGGCTCAGGTACCACAACAAGGTGTCCTGACAGGGAGCACTGTAGAGCACAGAAGACACACACACACATACACACACCTCTGTTTCAGTGCCTGACATTAAGAAATGAAACTGAATCATTCTACATTTTTTCCATAATGTCTGTGTTTGTCTTCTGGTTTAGATTTTCTCAGAGTGCAGCTTGTGAGTCTAAAACAGGATGTGAGGATGTCCATCCATTCAACCGAATTACCTTTCATCAATAAGTCAAATTTGAGGCATAAAGCACATTTCACATTCTGTTATTGACTTTGTGTGAATAACTAACATTACAAACTTGCTGGTTGTAACTTATTCAGAAATAGATATTAGTAAATATGAACGTTCTATTCTTGAGCCATTCTCATGAAACAGGGCCGGAGCACTGTGATTTAAAACATCTACCTTAGTTAATCTGTCTGTACACACACAAAATACCATCAGAGTTCAGACAGATATGATAGTTAAGTTGTTTTTACTCATAATTGTTGTTAATTTCAGTCTGAAAGTCTTTGTTTCACTTTGGCAAATAAAGAGGGAAAGATTCACTCTGATCATACTCAGGAATCAACGTGTATGAATTAGTTATAGAACCAAATAACCATTGTAGTTCTACATGGTTTGCAGTTAACGCACTAAAACACTGGTGCAGTTCTTCTGTCTACTACAGTTACTCTGTGGATGTGAGGGTGTTTTAGTAGTTCTTCTGAGAGCGCCACCTGTTGTACTTCAAACAGACTAAACATTTGACAACCTTACCGTAGGTGGGAGACATTCTGCTTGGTGAAACAGAAGAGTGTGAAAATAACAGGAAGAACTTCCTCTAGAGCTTTGAGCAGAGGCGCTGATGGGCTGTTTCCAACCACCCAGACCTGACAGCAACCAGGGACACAGACAGTGTTAACAGAGAACATCAATGTTACTGTTAATATCACACCAAACCCTCATCTGTATCATGACACCATTATTATTCAGAAGAGCTCTGATTTAGTTTGTTGAGGCCACACAATTTTTACATATGATTTATTGTCCTTTAACAGAATCATAATGATCCACAGAAATTACAGAATATTATTTAGCCAATGTTTTAATATTGTTTCAGGCCAAAGCAGAGAGTGGATCCTTGGACATTTTAACAAATCACTACACAAATAATTTTCATGATTATTATAATACTGAGTCAAACTGAGACACTGTGGCTGTATATTCCTTATTCAGCTTCATCAAGTCAGCCTTAACATGAGCTATGATCATTATCATAAATGTGACATTCATCAATATAGAGTAGTGGAGATGTTAGTGTGTCTTCACCTTGTACACATCCTCCACACATTGTGTCAGCTCCCACTCCTCCACAGCAGTGTGGTCTGAAAACACACACAGACACCAGAGTGTTCAGTCCTGCGGCTTTCTTTTTTTCTACCTGTGACGAGGTGATGACCACCAGAACAAACAGGACAACAACTACACACTTTGCATGCAGATGTTCAGGAGGAAATAATTTCCCATACACACTTTGTACTTTTTCTGTAGATGAATTTAAACAAAATGGATGCATGTGAAAACCAGCATGAGTCTGAATGATTCACCTGAGTAACGATCATCTTCCCAAAGCTGGAGGATGTTGTTACAGTAAATGTTCCTGACGGCCATCTTACTGACCTGAAACAGTGGTGCAACAGCGGAGGGGTGCGAGCAGAGGAGTGAGCAGGTACTGATGTGCAAAGCTGGGCTTCTCCTGCACCATGGAGAGCACTGCCCTGGTGGCCACACGCTGAAATTGTTGGGCTGTCAGCTTGTCTCTGAAGTGCAGGAGGTCAAGGATCTACAAAACAACAACAAATACACTTTAAATAAACGCGTTCTCATGTAGTCTGACTCACTCACCAGGGAGCTACAGGTGTTATGTTAAAGCATAAATCCACTTCGTTGTAAAAGAAACCTAATTTCACCAACTTCATCTCTCCCGGGGAACACCAACATTTAGTCATTAATACTGTCTGCTTTTTACATGCATTCCTGTGTGTAACTTGTGCAGAGTCTTTGTGTTGAGGGAAAGCTGTTTCTTCTCGTGTGTGTGTCTATCCTCTCACTGTGCTGACACACATACACACTAAAAGCAAAAGGAGATAAGCAGCATATTCTATGATTAATACAGTAAAAGTAGGTAAGTGACCTATATATAAAGATTTACAGTCAACTGTTAACCAAACTGCACCTGTGTAACCTAAGTGTGTGTGTGTGTGTGTGTGTGTGTGTGTGTGTGGCTGACCTGAGGACACACTTGTCTGTAGTAGCTGTCAGCTGAGGCAGACTGTTGAGGGCAGGCCACCAGGATCCTGGCAACAGCATCACATTTCCTCCAGTCTGACTCTCCGCCTACAGGACAGAAACAATATGGCACTTAGGTTTGGACACACCACATAAAAACTCTGACATACAAAAAGATTTAAATACAGATGTATAACAGAGCCAAACAGAGTGAGGAAGACTAATACATCAGAAAAACTAATCAAATGCTAATGTAATGCTCTGTGCTGTTATTACTGGATGGATAACATACATATCAGTTGTTTCAGTCAGACTGTGTTCCTCACTACGTTTTCCCGCTCACTCACCTGTCCCTCCCTCCAGGATGGCTCTGACTACAGCCTGGACACCACTGGGCTGCATCAGGCGCTCAGACAGCAGCTGACCACACAGACGCCTAAGCCAGGCTGGAGCTGATCCCAGAGCTGCCCTGCTGCTTCCCACTGCACCAGACTGGAAGGATGGACAGTTCATATTAAACAAGGCTCAACAGACCTGAAAGGTTTTATCAATGCCATAACTAAAAGGAAAACAAAACTTTGCCAAAGTGTCAAAATTCGCAAAACACAGGTGACCTACAACTCATGCTGTGCCTGAACACCTCCTGCATAGCTGAAGCTGAAGCTCTGCATCGCACATCAGCTCATAACTGGACAAAGCATATCCAAACAAATATCACACAGTACTGTGGCTCTAATGAATTTGGACGCTGAGAAAACTTTTGCACCATTTCACCATTTTTTCTTTGTTTAATCAATATGTTCACATTTAGTGACAAAGCAACAGAAAATCATCATCTGACGTCACTGTTCTCCTCAGCTCTCTGCAGTATTTCAGCATCTTTCTCTTGTTTTAGTTTTACAGCATGAAACTTTACTGTGTTGGTCCAGTGTCTTTGCTCTCATCATTAATGTTGTTTCCAGCATTTTTCTCAGTTGAGAGCATAAGAGTGAAAATCAGACTTCATCTATCTGATGGTCACAAACTCCTCTCTTAATGACACTGACTAAATACTGATTTAAAATCTGTGCTGCTTGATGAACTTCATGAGCTGAGAGTAAAGTCAGTGTTGTGTTTACAGTTTCCTGCACTGCCCCCGAGCGGACAACAACAATAACAAATAAAGCACAGACAGTAGAGTTAAGGAGTATCAGATTGCAAAATAAAACTACTTTACAGGTGGTGTTTCAATGAATTCAGTTTAAACTGAAATGGTTCCTGTTTTATTCCAGAAATCATCAGGTCATTTATCAGGTTTCTGGTTTGTGATACATCTGACCAAGGAGCAGCAATAACATCATATAATAACTTCAGATATATGTCAAATAAAAAGTGCATTATCAGCTGCCCCTGCTATAATTCCGTACCTGTTTGGATCCACCTTGGAGGATCAGTAGCTCCTTGATGATGATGGGCTGGTAGACTTTTCCCAGAAGGCCTCTTAGAGCCTCTCTGCAGCTTCGACGTTCCTCAGCACAGAGTTCCTGTGTCTGAAACATTTGCAAGAAGAAAGAAAACAGTTGCCTTTCATTTCTCCTGACTGCAGGCATCAGAACCAGGACTCTTTAAGGTTATCCTTCCAAAAGAGAAGATCAAACCCATATCCAGATGTGTTACCTCCTCTTCCTCTGAGCCCCCTCTCTCGGCCCGGTGTGGCTGGTAGCCAAGCTGGCACAGTGCAGCCATTACATCCCCCAGATGTTGCGTGAACACCAATGTAGCGAGAGACGACAGCTCTGTCAACTGCAACAGGACGTTTGTGGTGATAAGAAGGCGGCATCGCCCTGCTGACACTGCTCCACCACGAACCAGTTTTTCCACCATGGCCCCGAAAGCTGACCTGCGACCCAGCGGCACCCCCACTCCAGGGGCCAGGTAGGGGCAGAGCCCCAGAGAGACAACAGACTGAAGAGCCACTCGAAGCGTCCTCTGCTGGGTGACACTGAGAATGTCAGGAGGTAAAGGTGGAGCCATCTCTGGGGTGTGGAGTTTAGCTGCAGAGGGAGCACGGCTCTGCCTGAAAACTTCAAGTTCAATAGAAAGGTGTCGAGCTAAGGTGAGGAGCAGCAGGAGACACTCCTGGACAAAACCCCACGCAGTATCTTCTGTATCACCGGAGAACCATTCAGCTGCTGTCATCACCTCGTCCCTCAGCCTCCTCACCTCCTGGAAGCTGCTGTCAGTCTGAAGCTGGTCCAGGAGGAGGACTCTGTTGGACCGCAGCCCTGCCAGGACAGCCTGCTGGTGTGAGGACTGAGCATTGTCCACAGCCTCTGTGAACAGCAACACAAAACATCAGCTGCATCCCACTCACAGCGTGTACCGTTGCACAGTTGGCAGATGATCTAGTTAATATTGGCCATGAAAATAACTGATAATCATTTAAAGTGCATACAGTCTATGACGTGAGGACAGAGAGGAGAAACTCTGTCTGAGCAGAGACACCTGAAAGACACACCGCTCTCTGTTGTCTGTTCAGTGACAGTTCCAGCTCTGTCAGAGTGGGTCACCTCGGTTACGGTCGACGTGTCCGACACTTACCGCTCAGAGGTCTGCTCAGGGTGTTGATGGCTGACAGGATGTCTGCGGTCATCTCAGCTCTGATTCACACTGAACAGACTTTGTCTGCTCCAGCCACGGACGCTGCTTTACAGTAACTACTGTGCTCTGTAGTCTCAAAGTGGCGCTGAAATTATACGTCATCACGTACCGTCATGCGATCAGGAGATTGGCTAATGCGACGTTCACGTACGACAGTAGAGTAAAGGTGCGTTCGATATTAACTGCGGCTGGTTGCGCCTGACTTGATGGTCAAACATGAACTGCTGCCGACTGCTGGGAAATGACTGCAGTCAAGTTGGACACACTTCCTGCAGCGAGACTGAGCGACAGTGTTTGACTTTTACCAGATGTTCTTTCAATTCATCAAATATCAAATTCACCTCATTGTGGAAAACCTGCGCTTTTTTATTTAGAAATATGACTTCCCCTCAACACGTCAGACTGTTTTGTAAACCTATATACACGCTGTTACTTAGACAAAGATATGTTGTTAAACATTTCAGGCCAGAAAAATATGACGAAAAATAAAAGTATACAAACATCCAGGGCGATGTGTTCAGGAGGAAAAGTTACACATGGAGAGAAACACTTCTGGGGAGATCACTTATTAAATTTCTGTTAATTTCTGTTAATTTACTGTTAAATTTCTGAGAGTGTAAAGAGGTGAAATATGAAGGATGATCTATAAGGGCTTTACGTCTTCTACAATAACAAACTGAACTAAACTGATGAACAGCTTCTATCTAGAAATGAAAACTATAGTGTTGGTGCACAGATGTAAAACATGAGCTGTCAGGACGAGGTGATCAAATAAAGAGAAAAATAAAGAGATAACTGATCTGAATTCTTAGAATAAAACGTGCTACCATAGACTGTATATGAAGATTTTAGATTTACTTTATATACAGTCTATGCGTGCTACACGTCTTGATGTCAGAGAGGCAAAGTGCTGTCGTCACAGAGGTGGCTCCAAGTCGGTGCAGCCGGAGAAAAGCAACTGCTGAAAACTGAGCAGAAAACTGCAGGCACCTTACTCCTACGATGTTTTAAAGTCATGTGACATGGTGACGTTGTGCTATTAGTAGTAATAGTATATTCCTTGGAGAAACTGACATTACCAAGTATAACTGTTCCAATACATACATCAGGAATCTCATATTAATGATGCTGAGAGAGGGAAAGACTTAATAATTGGTGAGCAACTTTTTATTCAGTGTTTTCATAAAAGCTTTATTTTTCTGCATTTTTTTTCCTCATTACAAAAAACACACTGCTGCTATTGTTTAACATTTCATTCAAACCTTGAAATGAACAACTGAACACAGCGGTTTTCGCTCATTTCTTCACTTTTTCCCGACGGGTTTGCATTTAAATCCGGCTTCCCAGTCTCTCCACCTGGTCTGTACCACTACACTCGCTGTCTTCGGAACGTCTGCCCCCCTTCCTTCTTTCACATAATGGTATGATCCTAGTCTGTTCTCGCCTGTGATTGGCCACATGGTGTGGCCATCAAAATAGTCCCGCCGCTGCCTGCATAGATTCTCAGCAGAGCTGAGCTGGAGCTGCTAGAGATTCGGCTCTCTCCGACAGGAGTCGGCTTTCCTCGTTCGTTACAAAGAATCGGCTCTTAGAGCCGGCTCGTTCGCGAACGAAACACCACTACAGAAAACTGCAGCCGCGTTACTCCCGCGAGGTTTTAAAGTCATATGATATGGTGACGTTCTCAAAGTCGGCCAAAATTTCTAACTGGCTCCGTTTTTATTCATTCTTGTCACATAAATTAGGGGCGTTCATATAAAAAAGGTTTATTTTATGGTATTGTGACCGATGATACGAGAGTATTTTTGTTCAATAAGTATGAGCTGATCAAAGATCAAAGCTGTTACATGTATTGAGGATTTTTCTGTGTCAGGTTTAAAAGTGAATTTGAACAAAGCTGTATTATTACCACTAAAGGAATGTGACCTATCAGAAGTGAACGGTATCCCTGTGAAGAATATGTTCACATACGTAGGTGAAAAACTTAAACCTTGATCCAACAGTTGAGCAAATAACACACACACACACACACACACACACACACACATATATATATATGTGTGTGTGTGTGTGTGTATATATATATATATATATATATATATATATATGGTTGATGAGGGATCTATCATTGAATGGTAGAGTTTTACTCTCTAAAACTGAAGGGATATCACAAGCTGTCTATCACTGGGAATGCCTACTGTAATATACAAAAAACTAAACTAAATAAAATCTAATTCAAATTCATTTGGAGGAATAAATGTTATTAATTAAAAAAAATGTTTTATGTAACACAAGAAGAAATGATGGTTTGGAGGTTGAAACACTCAAAGTTTCCTTTCAGAACATTTGCTTTCATGGATATAAAACGTATCATATCATATGAGAAGATTTATCAGAATTACTTCTGTGTATTAATCCCACACAACATATGAAGCGTTCAGCATCCAGGAGAACTGAACACACATGACATGAAAAAAATGGAAACTTGTGACTGACACAATACACAGTTTTAGACAGTGGTTTGTTGGATGGAATAACTGTATAACTTTAAAATACACTTCACTCAGAGTAAAATATTAGTTGAGAAAATATTTGTTATAGTGAGTGCAGAACAGTTCCAAAGAATGTTCTCAAAGTGATTATTCTGATAATGCTGGCTACCAGAAGATACAGGGAAATATCTCATATGTCTAAAAATCATTGATTACATTTCTTATCCTGCAGGTATTGGGACATCAAACGTCTTTCAGAATTCACTGTATGTAAAGAAGTGACTTCTCTAATTACTCTAAATATTGTTTGGCCATTTAGACTTTATACTTCTATTATTCCACATCAAATCTTTATACATAAGAAGTTCACTTCAACTCAATTTTATTTATAGAACAAACAAACATTAGCAATAATAATAATAATAATAATAATAATAATTGAGTAGTGGTGGCAGACCTGGATCGTGCAGCTCTGGGGTCAGAGACATCTACAGAATGAGGACAGAGAGGAGTAAACATAAAGTTAATCACCTCTCTTTGGAGAGAGAGGAGAAGTATCTAGTGCTTCATGGGAGTTTCCCTGGCAGTCTAGACCTAACTAGGGGATGGTTCAGCTCTAACTATAAACTTGAACAAAGAAGATGATGTCAGTAAACAGGGTCAGAAACTGTATTCGACAGCAAACATTTGATGAGTGCGATGCTCGAGCATCAGTGTGAAATGTAAAGAGGAACAGGTGAGTTACTCCCCCTCAGGTGGAGAATGTCAGGACGTGATCAGACTGTGTCAGTAACAGTCAACAGTTACATAAAGAGGGATGTTACAAAGCATAAACCCTCACTACACATTACACAGATAAAGGCACATCTGAGAGCTGGTCTATAGAGATGTAGAAAACACTGATGTGGTCAGATGAGTCTTCTGGCATACACCAAGAGAACAGCACAGGGCTGAAGGTCTGACCCCCACAGTGTGGGGGTCCAGGGGTTCTGTTATGCTGTGGGGGTGGTGTGATTTAGGTCAACTTGGCCCCTTAAAGAGAGGGGTCACTGCAAATAAATACAAAGTTGTTCTGAGTGATCATGTTTATCCTGTGATCAAACAGTCCTGATGGGAGTAGTCTCTGGCAGGATGACACTGCCCCCCTCTGGATGGTTTGATGAGTATGAAAATGATGTGAATCAGATGCTGTGGCCTTCACAGTCTCCAGATCTCAGTTAAACACCTCTGGGAGATTTAGGAGCAATGTGTTATTCAGCGCTCTCCACCACCATCATCAAAACATCAATTGAGGGAATATCTTTAAGAAGTTACCAGTGACTCTGCAAGCTGCTGCTGTGCTGTGTATGGACCTGTCGCCTCAGCTGCATATCAAATCCAGTGCATACAGCAGACTGAACATGGCAACTTCATTATATCTCAGAGACCCAGAGACAAGACACCCCAACAGCAGAAGCTCATGATGCCTTTATTGATGGTGAATGTCAGTGCTGCAAATTCCTTTACAGATCTATAGTTTGTACAGAGGGTTAGCTGGGTAACTGAGTATTTCATCATTGTTTGTTGTAGTCTCAATTGTGTATTTACAGTGTGATTTAGGTCAAGTCATAGTGTAAGCTGTGTGTAATTTTTGTGATGGAGTTTTAACTGAGATGGATTTTGTTTCTAGAAGTCAAGCAGATGCCTGCATCTCTAGCAGCTTTATCACCACAGTAGAAAACAGGTCTTTGACTTTATTATATTATCCATTTCATTTTCATAATGGTGTGATTTGACATCCTTCATCCTGTGGCCACCAACCTGAACACATTTTATATGATCAAATGATCGAAACCCTGTGATATCAGTGAGACTCAGCAGTTAATCTGTGTTCCAGTTTCAGCTTCAAACACAGAAACATTTTCTTTAATATTTCTCTTTATTTTGCTTCAAAGAAGCTCAACTTATTAAGTCCCACTGGGACAAAACCTACAAAATATAACCAACATAAATAAATACAAAGTCTTTCACTCATTACTCATTTCATACAAACCAAATAAATAGATATTATTCAGATATTATTAGCAGATATATTATTACCTTATAAAACTATACAATAGCTATTTTCCTCGATGACAAAGCCATCAATATGAAACCTAAAAGGTTACATTAGCTGCATTATGCAGAGCTGATACAGAAACAGACAGGGTCTACACAGACCTCTACACACACGACTGATGTAATGATTATGATGTCATCACTTCGACAATAAATAGGCACAATAAACAGGCTGATAAACAACAAACAGCCCGGTAAATCATCCCTGGGGGGTCAGCTGTGTATAAAGATGTGGTGCTGTAATGGGTCCGAGTCCAGCTCCCATCAGAGAGCCTGCTGGATCAGGGTCCCCTCTGAGCCCACAGTCCACTGACACCCCTGAGTTACACTTCCAGAAAACTTGGTGGATTTTAAAGCAAAGACAGAATGAGCTGTAGTGTGCCAGTGTGACAGCAGGTCTCCACAGGTCTCCTCTAGGACGAGGTCCTGATCTGCGGAGGCACAGCACAGGCACAGCCCACAGTCACCTTCACAGTGACTGGCTTCAGGTGGTACTTCTTCCCATCGCAGCAGAGCTCCCTTTTGAGAAACACCCTGCTCTGCTCTATGGGCACTGAGTTGTAGTCATGGCTCTCCACTGGGGGCTTCTTGTCCTGGATCAGGATGCACCCTGCACACAGGCACTGAGCCTCCGTGTAGGTGGAGGGAAAGTGATCTGGCTTGGTCCTAAGTCTGGAGAGGAACAAGAAGACTCAGTGAGCAGCTGATCCAGAGACAGGGAGGAGATGTGACTGACGAGTCAAAATCTGGAGTCTCTGACATCGACAAATAAAACCAAGCAAAATGAAAAGTGTTTTTTGGAGATACAGGGTTTTCACAGCAGGCAAATACATTCCACATGTAGTAATCTGAGAGTGAGCAGGGCACCCTGCATTATCATGGAGCAGATTCAGGCTGACAAAGGAGGTAACTGACTGAGATCCCCAAACCACCAGGGCCCCTGTGGCCCTGCCCTGCAGTACTCTGACCCTTTACCTCATCAGAAATACTAATACAACAGTATAAAAATACACAAACAGAAATATTATCAGCAAAATGTAGTTAAAGTAAATCCCTGCACTCTGTGTTACATCTCACTGTTAGCACTGAAGTGTTTCAAATACAAGGAACTTGTAACAGGTGTACTCAGTTGTTTTCCTCCTCTGCTGTCCTGTGTCAGGATCTGATCTGATCTCCATTACTATTTCAGTCTGGGAGCAGGTTGATGAATAAAGCTGTGAACTAATTGAGTTGAGGTCTGGCAGGACTCTAGGGAAAATAACACACTTTCATTTACAGTGAGTCATGTGTCTGAGACTCCAGGAGATTAAAGCAGCCCGTTTCTGATAATCAGTTTGTTGTTGAAGGAGCTGTGAGGAGGACTGAGGCCGCAGAGAGCGGAGGATAGCGCCAGGTAAACAGGAAACATGTGGTCTAATAGTCCAGTGGGCGGCAGCCCGGCAAGTAATAAACTGATTAGAGACGCAAGTTTCACTGAGTGATGTCATTCACGTCATTCCCAGCGGATATGAGCCAACAGAGCTGCGGTCAGTGGACGGACTTTCCCCCTCTGGATCCGGGGTGTGGTGCACACCAGCGTCATCTGATTTCACCAGATCCCTGAGGGCTGGTGCAGGGAGGCGGGGCAGGACTGAGCTCACTCTGATCTGTTATTGCTGAAGCTTTATGAGGCTGAATGATAGTTTTATGGCTTTTCGACTTTTTTCCACCATGCAAACAGCCTGTCTCTGTGTGTGACGGCCTTCTGTTTTAACTGTCTGAAAACTCTCAGATATAATCACAGAATCTAAATGACATAAGCAGAGGTAGGTCTGTAATTAATAGATGATTTCATGTTACAAAGCTGTGCGATGATAAGACTGAGTTTCTCGTCTGGTGGAGTTTAAACTCTGCATATTTAAATGTCCACAGCATCGCCACCTCATCCCGCTCCCTCAGATCGTCCTCATCCATCCACCTCACCGTGCCCTCTGCCGGCCTCAGCGCCATGGAGCAGAGCTTTCGCTCTGGAACTCTCTGCCACCAGCCCTCCGAAACATCGACTCTCTGTTTTCAAATCCAGACTCAAAACTCATCTGTTTAAGATAGCCTGCTCACTGTAACCATTCCTACTGCAACTGCACTGTCCTACATTTCTTTTGTTGTATATTGATTTTACTCATTGATGTTTTATTGATCATTGAATGAGTGTCTAGAATTATTATTATTATTGTTGTTGTTGTTGTTGTTGTTGTTGTTGTTAGCTCACTGAGAGTCTGTGAATTTCACTGGAAGCTCATCTGAACAACAACAATCACAGAGGAAGATAAAAGTTCCCCCTCAGCTCAGTGTTCACATCACAGGCTCACCACGTGACGTTTTCAGCTGACGATCACCTGTTGAGCTACGGGCTCAGTTTCGTTCCTGCGCTATATGAGACAGGCAGCAGGTTTACTCACATGTATCTCCAGGGGGACAGGGATCTGTCGCTCAGGGCCTGAGGCTGCTGCTGTCCGTAAAGCGCCACGGGGCAGGACACAGGTGAGTCCTCCGCCGCAGCAGGTGAGGACTCCGGGGGCTGCAGGTAGTGGGTCCTCAGCTTCCTCTCCGCTGCCTCACTCAGCTCGTGCTCATCATAACACCGGTGCATCCTGGTCATGTTGCACGTCCACACAGGCACGAGGAAAAGTCCGAAGATGAGAACCTGTGGCGGGAAGGTGTGGGGGGGAGGAGTAGACAGAGGACTGCTGTAGTGATGGGGAGGGAAAGAGCAGCGGGTATCAGCCATCCCGCCCTGCCTGTGTCTCACTCACCTGCTTCATGTCCATCCTCTGTCTCTGCTCTCTGACTGTTAACAAGGAGGTCCTCTGTGCTGTCACTGGCCATCATGCTCAGCCGACCTGTATTTATGTAGCTACCTGGGAAAAACCAGCACAGGATGAGGAAATGGAAACGGTATTTAGTTCCTGGACTTCCTCTTTGTCGAGGGAAAGTAGCCGAACAGAGGAAGGTGTGAGAGCTGGTCATGTGCTGTCAGAGGAATGCAGCAGACACAGCTCAGCCCAGGAACAAACAAACACACACACACACACACACACACACACACACACACACACACACACACACACAGGTGGTAGCACAGGAAACCATAACATAAGTGATAGTGGAGCTTTCATGTCAATATCTGTCTGTTACATCAGAGTATTCTGACAAACACCTTCATTACTGACAGTTTATTACCAGGTTATATTTCGTATGTTTATTAATGAGTCTGTGGTGAGCGAATCTCCATGCTCTGCCTCTGTGGGCCATCACTTCACAGAATGAGTTTGTTAGATATCATATTTCTTCATAGATTTGTTTAAGAGAGACGAACATGTTCATTGTTTATGTGTTCATTCATCCATCCATCCGTCCATTCATGCATTCATTCATTTGACCTGTTTATCTCAGAATGCAAATCTCTTCATTCATCTCAGTGTAAAAACAAATGCTTTATTTTCTCCTCCTCTCTGTCTCAGGGCACTCGTTATTTACTCTGACTCCTCAGAAATAAAAACACCTTCACCGTCATCTAAAAGATCTCATTATTTAGTTTGATCCAGATCTGGATCTGAGATCCATTTATTCAGAAAACAATTCAATTATTTCACTAAAAACAATAGACCAACAACATTTTATAGTTCATGTGTTTGTGTCATGAAGATAAAAACACACAGAGCAGCTTTCTGTCTGTGAAGAAGAATAGGGTGGACACTGTGTTTTACTTTATTATAGAGTCTGTTTTTCAGATAAATGTAAAGATCTTTAATCTAGTCTCAGAGTTCAGAGAGAAACCTGAGAATCATTTAGAAACTCCACATCTGAATCACACTGTCACTCGATGACGTAACTTGTTTGAATACAGAACTGTAGATCTCAGGAGACCAGGTCCCAAAATAGCAGCATTTATTTTTATTTTCTTTCACCTCTCAGTTGTCCCAGTACCTGACAAGAGATCATGTCACAGCTATTGTTAGACAACCTCTGTGGTTACAGGCATCTTTGTTATTTAACAATACAGCAACACAACTCCATTGTCCTGCACTGTGGACTGCCGTGCAACACACACACACAGACACACACACACACACACACACACTTATTGTGGATGATTAGACCTCTATTTCAGGTCACTGGACACAAAGTTTAAATAACATTAATTAGGGTCTAAGTTGCCAGAATCACAATGGGATGGCTGATGGTAAGAGATATGTACATGGTTCAGATTTTCACCAGGAGGAGGTGGAGTCATAGCAGAGTAACCAATGCCACCTGTGATCAGTTATTGTAAATAAATGTTCTGTATTTTACTCCTGAAGTAAAAAAAAGCAGTCAAACCAGCTGCAGCTGCTGCACCCACAAGTTTCACAGTGTGTTCAAACAGCAGCAACAGTGGAAGCAGAGGTTGATGCTTATGGGTCTGACTCATCACAAAGTGTACAATCTAATTATTCAACAGACAACAACTTTAAAGGTCTAAAGCTAAAAAAAAGTTTATTTGAAGGGGAAATGTAGCAGCTGAATGATGATCCACAGATGATACAGGAACCTGTACTGATGTGAACTAAATACATGAGGGCAGCAGCCACATTCTGTGGGGATGATGTTTTAACAAGTCTTTATTCAGCTTGTCTCCAGACCAGCACTTTATTAGGAATACCTCTCTAACACTGGGTAGTTGCTCTCTTTGCTCTGGATTCCTCCAGATGTTGGAAATTTTCCTCTGAGATTCTGCTCCATGTTGACATGACTGCATCTCATTTCTGCTGATTTGTCAGCTGCACATTCATGCTCCAGATCTCAGACAGACACACACACACACTGGTGTTTACGTCTACAGAGACTTGATCCTGTTGAATGATACTTACTGAGGGGACTGACCAGTGGAAAGTTAACTGTAAATGTCCCTAATACACTCACACTGACAAGAGGACATTCCCCTCTCTGAATAGATGGACCTTCATATTGATTAAATGTCCCACTGCACACTGATGTGTTGTTGTACAGTGTAGACTGTGGGTCTGCGACTCAGAGATCCCTCAGACAACAGAGGTGTCACAGCTACAGGACCCTCATACAAACCATGATCTGGTCTGAGAACAGTCTTCACAGTGTTTGATAATTTATTTAAGTGATGGTATTTTCTGTGGAGATGATGATTGATCTGATTGGTCTTATTGGTATAGGATGTGCATTCCTCTCTCTCTCTCTCTCTCTATATATATACATGTTTTTTCTGGTACAGTTGCAGACTGACCACCTGATCAAAGTGATTCCCCAAACTTTTATACAGAATGTCTCTCTGCAGATGTGAATTTCTCACATGTTTATTATTATCAGAACAATAAATGTTATATGTTACTAATAAACGGTTCCTGCATAAATCTCCTCATTAGATTACCAAGAATATGAACTGCTGTCACATCTGACAAACTTTCAGAGAGAGAAGTTGGGACTTCCTGAGCAGACTCCAGTCAGTCATCCTGGAGAAGGACTGCATTGTGACTGATGGAGGGACTGCAGGTGAGAGCACTGTTCAAACCAGAAACTTAAAAGCTGAGGTTCAAGGACATATCTCAGTATTTTACAGCAAACACAGTTTCTCTGTGATCCAGATGATTACAGCTGCTTTAACATCACACTGATCAGCTCCAGTGTGAGTATCAGCTAGTAGGACAGCTTTAGTTTCAGTTTAGTGGCATGTGCTGGGACGATGTCTCCCCATCACTGACAGACCTATTGACATAATGTGGGACAGTTTCCCTCTTGTAACCTTTACTTTGAGGCAGTGAAGGCAACAAATGCTGACAGAGCTGACACTGAAACTGGCAGACACTCAAACTGTTTATGAGTAATGATAGGGTTATTACACAAGTCTGGAAGTCCATTACACAAAACCACTTAAAACTTAGAAAGCAAATGAATGTGTCACTGTTTACAGTCTCTACAGCATAAGACCCTCCATCTTCAGATCATTGCTTCAGATGAGGAAAAACATCTGAAGTCATCAGAATATGGTGAAAATATCTGAGCTAAGACTTGAGCAAGATGCTGTTTAATAAAGATGTCACCTTGGATGATTTCAGTTGGATTCTACAGATTCAAGGACAGAGGGAGAGAGACCAGACCTGAAACTGAGTCTCCTGGAGGACATAGATCTAGATCTGAGACATCTGGAATAAAGAAAAAGAAAAAATGTGAAAAGGATAGAGGTGCTGAGTGGAGAGGAAGAGACAAGATGGAGAGAGAAAGACAGGAGGACACACTGTTTGGATGTCCATGTGCAGTAGACAAAATGATGTAGTGTTTTTCATGAAGTTTACAACTGTCTCATTAGCCCAATTTAACAAGGTTAAAGCTACATCCAGACCAAAGAACATAATATACACACAGACAGACTATGGTGGAATGTAATTAAATATGTTTACTCAAATACTGTACTTCTTTACCTCACTATTAGTACACTTTATGTGTTTATTCCACTACATTTATCTGACAGATATATTTACTGATTACTTTTCAGATTAAAGGAACCACTAGATTACACTATGTACTTTCTGCCAATAATGCTTAAGAACTTTTACTTTTACAGTGAAATTGAATCAATGACTTTTACTTGTAATGGAGTATTTTCCCCTTGCTGTACAGATGTGTTTCATTTTAAAACTACAATTCAAGCCTGAAAGCTCATTTACAATAGTCATAGTGTGGTGTTGTAATCCTGCAGCAGAGCAGGGTTTAGGAACTGACAGCTACCTCCAGATCTTCATTACCTCAGATGTCAGAGTTAAACTCCACACAAAAGCACAGCGTGAAATTTACTTCACATCCCTGAGTGAATCCACTGACTTTTACTTATTTATTCATTTTGCATCTCTCAGTCACCATCAAGGTAGTAAATTCAGCAGCTTTTTCCAAATGCAAATGATTCCTTTAAACATCACAGCATATTAATAGGGGCTTACAACTGTTTTATCTCATGTTATAAAGAATTTATTACCCAAGCAGGGGAGTTCATTCTCAGACTTCTCTCCGCATGTTATTGCTGTGGTTCCCATTTCCACCACATGATGTGACTTTCCATAGGGGATGGAGTGAGAGCTCTGACAGCCCTGTTTACTCACTCATGTCTGTGTTATGGAAAAAGTCTGGCTCAGACAAATGTCACAGTTTAGTGGGAATGCTGAAAGGAATCCTACATGCAAAACACATGATGCATCTGGAGAACACCTCACATACATAATCATTAGGTCCTGTGCTGCAGAGGACAGACTGAAGCTGGGCTGATCATTCACCTCCTCCCCCTCATGATTAAACTCTCTTATTCCATCCTTAATTCAACAAGTTTAAATGGACTTTTGTTATTAGAGATACATTTATACTTGGGATAGAAGAACTCTTGTCTGTTCAGTAAACCAGGTACATGGTTGTGAGATTCCAGCACTCCCACGGCAACCTGTTGTTGTTTGGAGGCTTCTGTATGCCAGCCTGCCTAGAAACTGAGGGTTTCAAATTAAGATAAAAACTGGATCTAACCAGGACAGGAAAACAAGTGGAAGGACCAGATACACAACAAACACTCCAACACGCTGGCCTCAACAGCTTTGCTAAATATAATATTCAACATATTAACCCTCTACGTACCATGTGCTAACATGCTAACATTTGCTAATTAGCATAAAACACAAAGTGAAGCTAGGGCTGATGGGAATGCTGGTAGTGTTGCAGGTCATGAAAAGATCTGTACAAACTGAATTTTTGAGCTGGAGATGGAGCTGGATGAACGGCCACAGGCTCAGAGTGATGACAGACAAATGAGAGTATGAACATGGTGTGGCAGGGACACGAGTGCTACACCATGAAAAATACAAAGGAAGAGACTTTTATTAGAACAGATGGCAGTTAGATCAAAAAGACATTTCACAAGACATTGCCATGATGAAGCAATCTTCTGAGAAAAGGGCTAGTACCAAAACCTGTGGCTGGTTCTCTGCAGCAGATTAGTTCAAATACCACAGATCAACTGTCAACAGGAGATTTAAGCCCTGAGTGAAACTGGTTATTTTTTGTATATATACTGTAAGCTCCACAGTCTGTACGCTCAACAATATGAATATGAATATACGTGGCTGCATATCTTCATTTAAACACCTGCTTCTTATGTCTTGCACGGTAAGAGAAAAAAAAAAAACCAGACTTTCTCTTTATCAAAATAGTTTATTTAGACTTTTGTCACAAAAGCAAGACATATCTTGTCTCTAAATGTCCCCATTCCACCTCTCATACTCCTCCAACTAAAAATGTGACACAAATAAAACATTGGTTTATTACTTAAGAAGAGCTAAGGAGAAAACTAAATGCTGCAGATTTAAAAAAAAAAAAAAAGTAATATTTCACATCACTATTGTCTATAATCATACGCATAAAAGAATCTGATGACTTATTTTTGTACAAGGTGTGACAGTGAACACTGACCTAAAACACAGAACAGACGAGTCATTGGTTAAAGACGGCCCCTGTGACCAGAGCATGGGCTAATGATTGCTTCCAGAGGGCCAAACAGGGATGCTCTGGAACTGGTGGATTTATACAAAGAGGCGTTGTGAAGCCCTGTAGGCGGTCAGGACCCTGTAGAGCTGACTCTACCAGTCACAGCACGCCACACACAAAGGAAGCTAAAGCAAAGATGTGAGAGAACGAGACAATAAAAAGGGGGCAGAAAAGACAGACACAAGTAGAATCAATGTGTATAAATCTGTTATTCATCACACCACATAAGGAGGATACTTCCTTTTCACTGGAGGAACGGAGATCAAGTGCACCTCACTGGCCTTCTGTTTCTGTAGAGTCTACAAAAGTACACTCCATTCCTGAGACGTCCCTCCCTCACCACACACCCACATGTTCCCTCCTGTTTCTCTGATGAGGTAAACTGCAGCCGGACATTCAAAGACTTTCACGGGAGCAGTTGGGTGTGGGATGAATGACGCTCTAGAATGAAGTGTG
>NW_026117883.1:0-14748 GCF_001640805.2 Lates calcarifer
AACACATGGTGAAGGTTGTGGAATAGTAATGGATAAAAGAAACAACTTTGATGGTGTGAAGGTCTGTGTTTGTCGACCCCTCCATCCCAGCCTAATGGGCTACTAAATGGCATATGAATAACACTCCACTTTCCTTAAGTCATTTTGTGTGTTATCATTACACATTTTTTTGCTTTTCATTTCACACTCTACCTGCTAACTCCTGCTTCACCTCCTGTTAGAAGAACAGAATTGCTTTTTGATGGTTATCAACTCAGCCCTTCCTGCTAAATTATGCGGTGCCCCAGGGGTCTAAATTAGGAGCATTTTTTTCTAGTCATACCTTTTGTTCCAAGCCTTAATTTTGAGAGTCTCAGTAGTGAGGTTGTCCAATTGTGCTCCTATTGCTGTTATTTAAGAAATATTGATCTATTCCAGAGTTTAGCTTTCTGACACTGAAATATACACACAGATTTCCTTGTGCCTGGACGACTGTGGCACTCTCCTAACAGATATAAATCTGAAAATAATTCACAGATTCAAAATTACACAGAGTGGGGAGCCAAAAAAAGAGGTCATATTACTCTCTTTTAATGTTATTCTGGCTGACAGCTTGTTGTGGGTTCAATATTTTTAAGATTCTATTTCTCTTCAAAAAAAAAAAACATTCATTTTTACTCAATCTTAGTCTATTAACTCTGCACTAAATACTGTGTTGGTTATATACATCTACTTTTTTCCTCCTGTCTGAAATTCAGTTTTTGTGTCTCTTTGTTGTTCTTTACTCACTGTTCCATGCTGCTAGGTAAGATAATAAGTGAGATAAAATGACACATAACTTGTACTAACAGTGGAAGTAGACAATGAGCTGAAATGCCTGCAGCATTCTCACGGTAAGGAGGCTTGTGTCGCACAGTCTCAGGTTAACAGTGCAAAAGGAGCTGCTGAAACCAGAGGCCCAGAAAACAAGGACAGTCTTTTCAAATCAGTAAAATCAACACTGACTTGAATACATGCTTTTCACACTTTGCTGACTCTGTGCACCATTCCCTGCACTGGATCTAAAAGGGGTATAAATCTGAATGCTAGTCTGTGCACTATCAACCTGACCCCACCACTATAAAGAACTAAGGTGAATGAAACCTGAAATACAATGGAATACAAATGAAAACCTGGGATTATTTCCTGTGATACAGGATAGGTTACATTCTGTGGTTTTGTGCTGGCAGTATGAATGACAGGGACAGTTTCTGCAAAGCAGAAAGAAAGGATAACATCTTTAGATGCAGCTCCCTGTCATGCTTTAAATGCTTTAAATGCTCATGACTCTATGAGTGTAGGATGAAAACTGAGTCAACTGCATAGCAATCCAGAGATGGAGTTCATTTTGTAAAATATGTAAACCTGACCAGTAATGTAGTTACTGTAGTTACACCACCCACTCAATACCTCTAGTGAAATGTTTATGCACAAACCAATGTGGTGTTATACTGTCTCAGTAGAACCAGTCATACTTCTCTGGAATTAAGGGACAAGATGGTGATACAACAGGTACTGGCTTTGTACCAGCTCAATGACCAAAGTCCCTGTAATTCCAGTAAAGAACATTCTCATGATTATTGTGGCTTTAATACAATCGATAGCAGTGCATGTTGACCAATTAAAAGGTTTTCTTCAAAGTAGAGTATACACATAGGGATAAAAATGGCAGACAGCAAAAACAGTCTCCTTGTTGGAGTTGCAACTGTGCAGCCAGCAAAACAAGAGAACAGACATTAGTGTGACTGAAATGTATGCAGATGGAGCAGCAGAAGAATTTTAAATAATACTACAAGGGTTTTTTTCTTTGCTTTCCCTCATCACATTTCTTGAAAAGTAGCCAGCATAAAACTCAGCACTTGTTATTAACTCCACTGAGCACAGAGGATTCCACATCCTCATTATACAACAACAATGAACGTGACCATGTGCATAGAAATGACTTCCTCCATCACATAGAAATGTTTTGCCTACAGCATGTACAATATGTATACATCGGGAATATACTGTTCTTATCTCTTCTGCATCAAATATAGGGTTGCCTGTTCATGATAATAACGCTAATGCACTGAGAAATACATTCTTGTACTTGGTTCCGGGGTGGTCTAATGGTTAGTCATTTCCATGACTAATTTAATCCCCACAAAAGTAAAGCCAGTGATGTTGTGTCCATTTTGATATGGGTTCCATTGCCATGCCAGTCAAATTAATGTCTCTTCAAGTGAAAAGTGTAGTTTTCATTTTAATGTTATTCTACAGTGGCAACAATTGACAGCATGTAACTCACTTGCTTTTATTCTGCAGCAGGAGTAGCTGCTAAGCTAATGGTTAATAACGTTAACCTTGCAGACGATTCTACTAGATAAATTGCTTCTCTTCTAATCCAATGGATTATTCAAACATTTATATAGATTCAATAAAAAGAGAGACAGCTTCAACCTGAGGTAACCTCTATGGAGAGAGATTAATATATATTACATGTATAGAAGGAGAGTTTAAGTGTCATTTTTGAAGAATAAAATTGTGCCTCTCAAAAAAGTAAATGCCCCACTTGCTCTTGTGGAGACTATTTGCTTTTGTACTGATTCAAGCCCAGAAGTTTCATTTCAGTAAAATACATAACCACAACGACCACTAACTATTTTATCACCTCTGTATTTTATCATCTGTATAAACAAGGTGACATTAAAACTTCATTCTTGTCAGGTATCACTGTATGTTCAAGCATCACTGCATAAAACATGTCACATTTGCTACTTTACACTCATTTACAGCTTATTTATAACTTCTGCTTTTGGCACAGAGTGCAATGTGAATGTCAAGGTCTTGACATCAGTGAAAGTGAGCTAAATATATTTTCTGTGATGACAACACTTAGTAGAGTAGTCACGCAAGTTCCTTCGCATATTAATTTGAAGACAGATGCTACATGGTCTCTCTGCTGTATGAACACAGCATAGAGTTGGTCTGTACACTGTGCCAGTCCAGCTGGAACGGTGTTTACCATACTGTATCCTCACAAACAGATCGCAGCTTTCTTTATTTTGGAGGAATTAGGTGTTAGCCCATTTTGTTTTCATGTTGAATTTCTGCACAGCTTTAATTCATCAGACTTCATCGGTTTTTCTTTCTCATAAAAAATACTCTAATGTGTTGGATTTCAATGTATACACTAGCTTATTCTGTCTTCCTGTGTGTCTGTAACCTAAATTGAACAGCTTGTTGATGCACACATTGAAACCTGACCTAATGCTGATGTAAACACTACAATCAAGTTCAGAATGACAGGATTCTGTCTTGTGTTCATTTGAAGACAATGTTTTTTCTGCAAATCAGGAACTACCACTATAATTGGAGGTACAACTGAATTTGAATGATCATTTTCATTACAAGCAGATTCACCATCCATTTATTATAATGAGTCCGGAGCAGCTGTTTACAGGCCACTTACCAGTGGTACTTATAAGAAAATACTGCTAGTAAAATATACTTAAAATATCAAAAATACAAATACTCATAATTTATTTTAAAAAAAAAGATTCCTGTGAATATGTTAGTAGCATTTTCTTGTTGTGGTTGAGATGTAGCATCATATTTTAGAAGCTGAACTGTGTTTTGTTTATGAAATTTGGAAAGTAAGTAATTAAAGTTATCAAAGAAATGTTGTGAGGTAAAAATAAAAGTGTAAAGTATCATACAGAGCAGACACTGAAGTAAAGTACAAGTACCATAGATTTGTAAGTGGTAAATGGACTGTACTTATATAGTGCTTTTCTAGTCTTTTTCGACCACTCAAAGCGCTTCACACTACAGATCACATTCACCCCATTCACACACACATTCATACAGCACTTGTTCTATACATTAGTGCTTTCTAACACATACACACACATTCACATACCGATGACACATCAGAGGCAATTTGGGGTTCAGTATCTTGCCCAAGGATACTTTGGCACATGGACTGGAGGAGCCGGGAATCAAACCACCGACCTTCTGATTGGTGGGCGACTGCTCAACCTCCTGAGCCACAGTCTCCTTTTCCTCTGTACTTCACTACAGTTCTTCAGTAAATGTTTTTAGTTACATTTCACCACCATCATTAACTATACAGCATGAATTCTGCCTTGCAATATTGATAGAGAGAAATGAAAATCTCTGAACACGTTCTGCCTGTTTTGCTCACTCCTCTTTTGTCTGTGTCTCTCTCCCCCTCCTCTTCCTATTTCCCGCTTTCCTTGATTCTCTCCAGAACTTATTACCTTAGTGTCTGACGGTGCTGCATCATGCTGTGGATGAAGTGGAAGATGGTGGTGGACCCCCTGCATGGACGGAGAAGAAGGTTGCCCTGGTCCTGCTTGTTTCTCCTGCTGTTCGCTGCTGGTGGTCTGGTTCTCTTCATCCACCAGCAGGATCTGCTAGAGATGATCCAGAAACAAGGCTCAGGTTAGTCTCAATTTGCCCTGAAATGCCATATAAAGGATGATACCTTAAGTAAATCACCTTACATAACATGTTTCAAACATGCGTCCACACTTGCTTTTCTTCACAGTAAGTTTTGCATTCCCTCTCATTGATCGAGGGTGGTCGATCTATATTATAATATAGTGTTAATGTAGTATGCATCAGACCACTGCAGATTGTGACAGTAGCATGAATGGCCACACTCTCAGCTAAGGATGGGTTCTGACAGGCTGTTCCATTTTAGTACCAAAGTGGCCAATGAGTCCCTTAATGAATCTTTCACTCACATTCTCTATTTAGTTGGTCTCCTTTTCCTCTGTCTCTGACACTACACACATCAGCAAAGAAAAAAAGACTGATGACGTCTTCAAACATGATAACTCAGTGACACTGTTGATAACAATCCAGTGGAACTGGCCCAAAGTCAGCAAAACAATTGAAAAATGATACATTTGTGGGAGGAACAAGATCAACTGTCCAGCATGTTGACATGAGAGAAATTTTCCTATTTGGAGGAGGTATTTGGTAGCCTGTTCTGTTACATTCTGTGACCTGTAGCAACAATAGGTTTGCCTTCACATATGCACATTAAGTGCATTTCTTTCTTCTTTTTTTTTTTTTTTTTTTTTTTTTTTTTTTGCTGGAAAACATGAGTACATGCACATACTCTTCTAGCAGAGGTGGTTAATCCAGTTCTTGAAACACTGTAGCTGTGACAGTGATGGGACAATATACCTTTGGCCACTGTTCTTGCTGATTGTGGCTGTAGTCATGGCTGTGCTTTGGTCATTATGATTATGGTTGTGACACATTAGTTTATAATGGGTGTTACAGTGACTACATGCAGGGGTTCTGTGTGTGCAGAGAGTTGACATGACTGTCTGGCTAAGTTTTGTGTTGAAGTTACTGTACACCTGAACTATTGTGGTGTATTGGAAATGCAACTGTCTTATCTGATAAAAGCACCACAGGTTCAAATACCATGTGCCCTAACAATCCTTTCTTGGCTAATATTAATTAAAGGAGTAAACAGTACACACAGTACAGTTACGGTAGTGATATCCTTAGCCTAAGCAGTAACCATATTGACAGCCGAATCTTCAACCAGCACAACAAGGCAGAGGAGCTAAGGCTGTTTGTTTCCGCAAGTGGCTGTATATTGTAGGAGTTTGGCCTTTTGAAAGCAGTAGTAAGCAATAAATGCATAATGCAAGCATCACATTATCTCTCCTCTCCATGGTATTTCCCTAAACTGGTAATGTATTCTAAAAAAACATCCTACAGTCATTGCCTCTCCACTCCTGTTGCATCTTTAAAATATGTTGGGAGAGTCATGTTATAGAGTTTGTGGGTGTAGTAACTTCAATGTGGGGAAACACATACATGTTGAATTTGCAAGATGTATAGATACACATAACATACATATGGATATTTTTGTGAAACGATACATAGTCTAAGCCTAATAAATACATGCATGCACACCAAAACGTTCACATAGAAACAACCACACTGATGTATGCACACAAAAACAAAAGTACAAACATGTCTACTGACAAACACATGCATGCTTATACACACAGAGAAAGACATAAACACATACACAGGTGAATCAAATGAATGGATGCAGGTAAGAATAGCAAAGCACATGTAAGCGTACCAAGGCCTTCCATAGTTACACATACACACATGCTAAATATAAATATACAAGCGCACACATTAATGCGCATGAAAATAGACAAACACATACACACTAACAATCAAAGAAAAAGAGAAAAAGATGTGTGTATGTTTGTGTTTGTGTATTTAGATATTATTGGGTGTGTTGTATCCAGGTTCAACCAGAGAACATGGTGGAGTGAGCATTCGTTCCCCAGATACTGCCCTTTTCATTCCAGCTCGGTGGCCTTGTGGTCAGAGTTTCCACCGTGATAGACAGGCTGCACATTTAATTTACAAATGAGTCAAACCTTTGTCCTCATGAAGCGACCCAATGTGCCCCTGCTTGGCACTCAGCATTAAGGAGATTGGGGTTTAAGCAGTCATGATGGACGAGTGTCCTGAGCATGTAAAACTAAGCTGCTTCATCTCTCAGAAACAAGAGATCAGCTGCTTGCTTATGGCTTGTGCTACATTTCCACCTAAATAAGAGCATGAACTGTTGATGCTGGACCAGCCCCTGACTGTGACTTCTGATCTTTCACCTCATTTTGATTTCAGAAAATGCACCTTTTTTTCATGTTGTCCGTTTGGATTAAACTACATGAGCCATAATGTTGTTCACAAGACATTTTATTTTGTTAACGTTTTTACCTGCAATGAATTGGTATGTAAAGAGACGAGTCGATGTGTTTGTGATGATCAAAGAAAAAGCTGATGAACTAGTCCAGGCAGGCTCTCTTTAGATAAAACCCTCATCAGCGGAGTCAGAGAAGCTGCAATCCATTGAAACCAGACCACTACAGCGTGTCAACAGCACTGTGAGTCATTATGAATATCAGAGCACTGTCACATTGCACAGCAATAAGAGCCACTTAGCGAGAGTGGAATCCCTCCAACCCTCTAATATTCCCCTGATTGTCAGATGCTTTCAGTGTCAGGTGAAAAAAAGGCCATTCGCAATGATGCAAGCATGTAGGACATACACACAGAAACACACATGGAAGACAGACACAAACATTACAAGATATCATCAAAATATCATCACAACCAGTATTTAATATTCATGACAAGTATAAATACCCATAAGAGGTTGTAAGTAGCTGGTTCATGTATGCAAAGACTACACAGAATAGATCTTTTCATCTTTACAATTTTCATGTGCAACAAGAAACTGATGCTCATTTAAACTTAGGTGTGAAAGCCTGAACTGCCACACTAAAGGACCACATCTATTGGGGGACATCATTTGATGCAGTTCTGTTTTCTCCAGTTTAAGTTATCTTTTTTATGGCAGCTACACTGTTATTTTTATACTGCAGGTATTGTGGTGCATCACTATATGAAAAATAAGATGATTATATTTTAACAAACTTGCATCAGCTCAGTAGAAAGCAAGCTGAGGTGTTATTCAATCAGCAGAAAATATGTTGGTGTTTGATTTAATCTAGATTCATTTATATTGTCCTGCAACTTTTTGAGTGCTGATAATCCAGGTCTATCCTGGAAATGAATGCAGAACAGATTTTGATGATGAATTGGTCAGATTCCTGGAACTTTTTTCTGTATGTCTTAGCATAATTTTTGCAGCCTAAGCACATCGTTTTATCTAGCCCCCTATTTCACTACTTGAATATCAGTAAGAATTCTAGTTTACTAAATCATGCATGAGAGACTGTGCTGTATACAGAACACAGTGGCTACACAGTCTTCCCAGCTCCCTCTCCAAAGCACAATGAACAAGCAGTATCTTTGCCTTAAGCTATGGTGCTTCACCCTAGCAGAAGCTCATATCTAATAGAGCTGCGTTATAATACATTGGGTGTCAGCTTTTATCTGCCTCCCCCTCCTTCTCCACCTCTTTATTTGGCTTGCGGTGCGCTTGAGAGCTTTGTATCCCATGGTTTAGATGGCCTGCACAATGGTAGCTGTGAAAACTGCAGTTTAACTGGCAACTGGCTCCCCCTGATCTCCCCCAAGTAATTGTTTAAGGACAATTGGAGAAACAGCAGCCAGTTTCTTGGGGAGAAAAGACACCTGAAGAGCTAGTAGTTCAGATAAATTGTCTGCACAAATTTACACCTCTGGGCGCACATACACATGACACACATACACATGACGCACATACACATGACACATACCTCAACACTTCTTCCCTTTGAATGCCAGATATATTTACTCCCACAATATAGCCAAGTCTACTACTACTGCTGTAACTAAGGAGAAGTAAATGGTCCATATTCATGTGTTGCATGCTGCCCCTCCATATAGGCAGCATGCAGTACATGTAAGCTGGCAGTCACAGAGGAAATATAGTGTTCAGTAAAGCAGTGAGGTAATGTGCCTTCAAGCAGTTTTAATAAGATGTAAGAGACATGCAGATACAACATGCATAGGCAGGAGAGGTTAACAGCTAACAACAGGAGTAAGCATAGAGGAGGTGGAGGTAAAGTGATCAAGATAAACAGCATTTTAAATGCACAGAGGCTTTTGTTTTGGCTGTAAACATGTCGAGTTTATTCTGAAATACTGTTCTTCTGCATGCAGGCCGTATAGTATACAGTGAATAAAAAGTAGTATAAAATCATTGGCTGTGCACTGTTGGCCACATCCAACTCCTCACCCCTCTATCTCTGTCCACATACAGAGCCCGCCAGGAAATGGCCATATTGTTTCATGTTCGAAGGTAAAATATGATCTCTCCGTCAGAGGTCCAGTAATCCCTTAAGCCTAGTCTGTTTGCAAAGTCCACTTTAGCTGTCTCTTAATGTAATTAAATTGTGCTGATGACCCTGAGAGCAGTGGACCTGCACTGTATTTGAATGCAAATCCTCCTCTGGATGTTTGTGGAAAAAACAGAATGTTATTTTATCCCGACTTTCCATTTTTTCATCTGTGTGTAAAGCTCCTTTAACAAAGCCTGTTTGTGTTGTGTTGGCACTCTCCCTTCCATTCCTCCCAGAGCAGGAAGATCATTGGAAAGCAATACTTAGCAAAGCCAACTCCATCACAGTGATTTTACACAACCTTTAGTACAACATGCCCCCAGAAAACAAGGGGTATTCTGTCTCCTGAGCATAAGTACATCAACATACCTTGACTGGAATGTTAAAGCAGTGCAAGCTAAGCTTTGCCATCCTGCTCAGTGTTGAGATCACATGACATCTGGCATGGGACATGGGTATCCCAGTAACTATTATAGGAATCACTATTCCACATTCAGTGGCGCCTTCCCCTGTTCACCTCAGGGAGCAGAGGAAACCTTACCAGAGGCCCCTGGGATACCCTGAAAAGAAAAAAAAAAGAAAAACAGACTATTTCCATGCCGGGGTATCAGGTGCCTCCATCACTGTTGCTCCAGCCTCTTCCTCTTGTCAATTGGATTTAAAATGCTGCTCAGAGGCAAGTGCAAGGTCATGTGGTTTTCCATTAACATTAATGCCCAGGGTTATGCCATGGGAGCCTTGCAACATAATCTGTTTTCCCTGCCATCTGATCCTTCTGGCCAATGGCTTCTATCTGCCAATCTATACAAACAGATTTTATTTTTCACATTCCTGTTCCAGCAGAGGTCAGTTTAAAAAAAGAAAAAATATTGTATGTAAATATGTAAACTCTTGAAATTATTTAACACTTTCAGACATTTATGGATGGCTTTGAGAGATAACTGTTGCTTGAACAAGAAAACTATTTTGTCATAGACTGTCAAATGAGGACTGAGGACCTACAAATAGGATTTTTGCATAATAAATAAAAAATAAAAAATGAAACTTTGTTTTTCAGAAAGGTTACTTTGTGTGGTTCAGTGGGATGGGGTGCAGCCACAAATCACATTAAGGCAGAGCTAGTTCACTGACCTGTTCTTCACTCTCAAAACTTCAAAACAACTGATCTTGTGCTATCCAGAAAACTATGAAATAAGAAACCATACAGTGTGAGAGAGAAGAAGAAACATTTCTTTCAGCTCAGTGGAGTTGAGATCCATCTTTTTTGGCACTGACAAGCAGACAGGGTTAGGACTCGTACTGAGCAGCAGAGCATGGCTCGGTCATCCTGCTGGTGGAAGGAGGGGGCTTTCAGGTTGCCCTTTTCCATAATGGCATGCTGGGTAACATTAAAAAGTCCAAAGGAAATAAAACATAACAAGGTTAGAGCACCAGGTGGATCCAACAGTGAGGCTGATTTTTGAAAATGTCTTTGAAGACTGTAATCACAGATGCTGCCTCTCAACGCAGTCAGTCTGTCCCATGCTATGTCACTGCAAGAACCACAGCTGAGGCTCAGTACACTCTCTGTGGCTGTGAACACAAAAGGTCCCATCTTTAGGAAGACAGTTCCATAAATTCTTTCTCTTGGAAAATCACAGATAGAGCCGCAAAACAGTGGTAATCATGGTTCCCATGTAGGATGTTTAGGATGACTGACCATATCTATTTTAGGATGGAGTTTATATCCTATAGCAATATAAACTAAAAAACATCAGTAAATATGTCACATCTGCTTTTGTGCATTTTCTACTTCTCCCACGTGTACTGAATACATATCAGTTACAGTGTGTGCCTTTAAATTCTGACTGAGAGGCACCAAAATGTCAGCTGAGACACAGTTGGCAGGACACCTCTCCTGAACAATGCATGTATTATAACCTATTATAACCGTGTTCCTCTGTAATTATTACGAGCAGGTCGGCCTCAGCAGTACACAGCAATGCCAGCACTGATTAAACTCAGCAATTGGCTTCTTGCTCACTGTGACATTGTCCTTGCTGTCACTGTTCTGAGTCGTTCTGCTATCTGTCTAATGCTGAACAAGATGCCTCCCCATGGGAGCAGCAATTAAGCAGGTCATCGAAAAACAGCTTAATAACAGCAAAATGAGTGACTAATATGGAGCCAAGCCTGACATGCCTGCTCTGAATCCAACAAACTGAAAGAAAACTATTTTTCTTTCTTCGACTTGTAGCCCAAAACTGGTAATTTTTAAAGAGCCTGTAACAGAATTTCTTATAATGTGAATAAATTACTTTTCAGTTAGTTAGGTTTAAATCACAGCATCAACAGATCAAGCAGTGCACTGCAGAGCCTCAGTTAAATAGTAACAGTAATACATTACCTACAATGTGCATGTATACTTTGTAACAGCTTGCTCATGTGTAATCAATGGAGCCTTACCATCTGTCAAATTTTACTGTCTGGTTCAACATGAATAGGCTGTACAATGGTATGTCCGCTGCAATTTGAACAGATAAGCCAAAGAAATGTATCAATGCTCAATGTTGTGATAGCTGTTACACAGCAGATATCAACAAGTGAGAAAACATCATCATTTCTTGTTCTCTGCAGTATATAATGTTCACTCCTCCGGTAATCCTGGGAGAGTGTACAGTAAGCAGCCATGGTATCGTCTCCAATCATACAGTTTCACTAGATGTTTCTTTACACCTAATTAGACATTCAATTTTACATGCATTTCCATTTCATTCTTAATATGGCAGCCTAGAGTGTAATCACTCCACTTAACAGTTTCTGTTTTTCTGCTGTTGCCAAGATATAGATGTGGGACAAAGTGTAATATATCAGCTTTTATTATGAAGCTGATATATCACAGCCCCCACCCCCATCCTTTGTTGTTTGAGCAGGTCAAAATGTTTGTAGGAATGATTTATTTAAGTTACCTGAAAGTTGGTGTGGATACCATCCACTTTTCTCTCAGCCTGACAGAAAGAAACATTGTAGAACTAATTTCATCAGACAGCACTGATGTGTTGCATGAGCAGGATGATTTTTCTAATGTCACTGCCTCTGTATGAGTCTGTTCATATCAAATGTGATGTTCCTGTCAGAGGGCTTTTCTTCACCACTGCAAACACATTGAAAAGCAGAAAGCCTTAAGTATTACCAACCAAATAGGCTTGTAAGTTTGAGCTTTGAAGCCATCTTCCAGTAGGCTAGAGAGACCGTGAACACCATACACAGACAGGAAGAGACATACAAAGAGAGAGTGGGAGGAGAGAGAGAGGTTATATAACCACTGTTCTCACTGAGGAGACATCTTGCAGTTTGAAAAGCAAAACAGTGATAATAAATGCCAATGTTCAAGGTTGCTTAAGCTTAGTAAGGGAAGATTATGCAAGATGAGCTATTGTTACCACAACAATGCTGTATATTTCATGATTCTGTTAGGTCAATTAATGTCTGGAAGGGTAAGTGACTCTCTCCAAAATTAAACAATACAACAGTCAAGACTTGAATCTGTTATTAAAAATATAACCTGCTTCTAAAGTCAAGTGAGCACCTTAAAACAGAACAGTGAGTTTTATCTGCACCTCTGAATGAGCCCCTTTATTTAATGATCTGTTCAGAAATAATGCAAAACATCTGAGCCACAAAAGTGTCTTTCCACTGTACCATTAATAGACAGCTATAGGAGAGCTTGGATAAAAGGCAGCTGGACGACCAGCTGCCATATCAAGTTCAGAATGTAACACAGGAAATTTCATGTTTTCATGTTTTCTTTGTGTAACCTTGGCATCTGGGACCTGCCTCCTCTGATAAAACATCTAGTCTCCTAACTTGCATATATAGTTTGTTTCTGGAGCCTGATGTTTGTGCAGTAGCTTTAGTTAAGGAAAATGTTTTTCTGGACACTGTCTGTGTGACTTACAATACTGTACAAGAACCATGCCACTCTCCACCCCTATTCTGGTCATGGATATTATTCTGAGAAGGATTTTACATGATTGTTCCCAAAGGACAAGCCCTGCCTCAGGAGCCACGATCCGTCCCTGCAGACTAAAGCCAGTGTAGCCATTATCAAATCAGACTTGAACCCATCCCCTGTCTGCCAGAGAGACATGTTGAATGGATATCATTGTGCACTGCTGATGCTTCCATCACTGTAATCCCCCTACAGAGTGCAGGCACTCTTAGAGGAAGATGAAAAGAGAGAGTGGCCTATTCACTGTCTGTGTCACTGCAGAGGGCACAAGGAGGGAAGACAGTGGAATCAGCGGTCTGAGCCGGCGACTCCTCAGCCCTCCCCCAGCTAAAAAAGAACAAAAGATTAAGCCCTCCTTCTGTCCAGAGTGATAACAAGCTGTCAACTTCTAAAATGTAACCTGCTGACTCTGAGAGGAAGTGGTGGTGTCAGTGGAGTGGGCCGCCAGCTGATGCTTATCTCCTGAATGGCGTGCCGTTGATAGAGAGAGCCGTGGCCCTGTTGCCAGATACTCAAAAGCCACCTCTGTCTGCCACCAAACAAAGAGGTCCACAGGAGCAAAGAAATCCATACTGAGCCAATTTTCAACATATTTATGCACATATATCCCCTCCAGACCTGATCTATCTCTCTGATGTGAGTCACAAAGAAAAGGTGAATGGAATGATAAATGACATGAATAGCAGCCAATAGACTGGGGATAATAAGGCATTGCCCCTGACAATGCTGACAAGTGATGGGAGGCTCCCCTCTGTCAACTTGTCTCTCAAGCCCTTACACTCCGTCTGGGCCACAGATTGTTAAAAGTAAAAGCCATATTGCTGCCAACACCAAGTCTTAATGCACACTTCAGTTGGTACTGGAAGCTGTGATATGGGAGCTGTCACCCAGGCTGAAGCCAGTAAATCAATCCAACTTGGGCATTGTCCAGCCTTTTAACTAGAGACTGCTCCACAGCTATTTGTCCGGACCTACTGTGTCTGTCTGTCTCTCATCAACCTTCTGCCCTCCACCCACCCCCACTCTGTTGTTTCCCCCTAAATGTTAAAACTCTAAAATTGCTTTTAAATTACCCAACAGAGCTGCCAGATGGTTAATAAAACCTGCAGTGCCATCTTTGATCATATTAGCTATTAATATTGACAAGCCAGATTTTGTTTCTTTTTCTTTTTTTTCTTTTTGCCATGGATGTTGTGTCTCTAATAGGGCAAAGAATCTAATATTATGATCCATACAAAAAGCCATTGACAATCACAGTAGTTATGGCAGAGAGAGGGAATTAGTCACATAGGAGCTATTTCAGGCTGTTTACAATTTGATTTTTAGACCAGGACCAGGGCGTTTTCCCTTGTGGACTTGGGGCTATTGATCCTGAAAACACCAGACATATGATACGAAATAGATACTCTTAGTTGTTTTCCATACAGCTGAGTGAGAGAGAAATTACTTTGACCTGGTGCTATTTTGAATGCCCTGGAGTCACTCTGAAGGCTAGTTGTCTGGTGCCCAAAAGTATATCAGTAATGGTGAAATAACCAAGACAACAGAATGTAATTTTGAATGTTTTCTATAAAAGCTACATGATCTAGGAGAAAATGTCTATAAAGGTTAAATAGGTTGAGTTTAGCTAGCAGCTCAGCGAGGAGAATTATACTTTGACATAGTGGTAAATGCTGATACCAGTGGGCTGACGTGCTTACAATGCTAACATACTGATGCTAAGCAGGTATAATGTTCACCATGTGCATTGTTTTTAGTGTCATATTTTAGCATGCTAACATTTGCTAATTAGCATAGTACAGGTGAAGCTGATGGGATTGTTGTTAATTTTGCAGGTATTCGGTCATAAACCATATGACAACTAGAAATTTTAAACAATATCTCAGTCAGTAG
>NW_026117884.1:0-39202 GCF_001640805.2 Lates calcarifer
ATTTAATCAGATTTGTGTAATCTTTCTTTTATTAGTCTTTTATTTTATTACTGTAAATTACAAAACATGATTTAATCACCCTTCTTATCCTGCCTCTGCAGTCACAGTGAGAGTACTCCCTCCCCTCTGGATCCATAGCCAGCAATCCTGTGGACATCTGCCCGTAACACTCATCCCTATTTATGACCCTGATACCAGTGTGGTAACCTCACTGAAGAATTACAAACAACTTTGATAGTAGTGGTAACAGAGTTGACTACAATTGTTGCCACAAGTTACTTAAAATAAAAATTCAATATAATACGATGTTTCATCCATTTTCCAGGGCAACTCATGCATTTATGAGATGGCCATGAGTACTTTGTTGATTGCAGCAGCTCTCTGGAGTTGCATAAGATGCTGGGATGATTCATATTACTTTTCTTTTTAATAATTTATAATGAATCCGTGATTCACCACACATTTCCCATACACAGTTACTCTCAGAACAGAACTTGTCTCTGTTAGACAACCAGTAAACTCTACTGGTTGTGTCCTTTCTGCAAGGCTTGGCCTTTTCTGCCCAAGACACAGTGCTTGATATGAAGGTAGTTAGGGGGTACAAATTCTCACCATCCATCCATATATTTGAGGGTTGCAGGGGGCTGGAGTCAATCCCAGCTGACAATGGGCAACAGGCAGGGTACACCCTGGACAGATTGTCAGTATGTCACAGGCCTGACATATAGAGACAAAGAATCACATTAATGCCAATTAACCTGGGATGAAGCTGAAGTATCCAGAGGAAACCCACACAGGCACATGGAGAACATCCAAACTCCACACAGAAAAGCTATGTGAACCTATAAGGCTTTGAGTCAGTGCTAACCACTGCACCACCGTGCTGCCCACAAATGCTAAGCCATGACAACCTTAGAGCCAGTGGCCTTCAGAGTGCCACTACTCAAGGTGAGCCAATACCACCACCTAGTGGACACATTGGAACACTGCATACCTTCCCTGAGCGTTATTGCTAAGACCACATTATTACCATAATTAAAATTTCCTTAACATTCCATACCATAACCCTCCCCTCCTGTCTGCTTTGGGTTTTCCTGGCTCATGTTTTGATATGACCTTGAACAAGTGCTGACCACCCTTGCTTCTGGCTCCAACGGTCAACAAAGAAATTCAGCCTGACACCTGAAGACATGACACGGAGTGTAGACATGAACCAGAGAGTTTCTGGAGCATCTGGTTAAGACACATGCCATATATTTGCAAAGTAAATGGTTTTATTCCCAGTTAGCGTACCTCTGATGCACCTCTCTGCACTGTCCCTATCAAATAATTGTGCCAATCCATCTAGCAGATGTTAAGATATATCACTACATTAGTGAAAACTTTGGCCTGCAGGTGGCACTAGAAGAAAAGTCAGTGAATTACCAAAGTCATTCATGGGTTCAGTTCAGTGTTCATGTCTGAACAAAAATAAAACCAAACCAACCGAAGGACCAACCAAAATGCCATGCACCTTACACGACAAAAAATATATGATAGAATGAGAAAGAGTATACAATGTACAATAACTTAGAGTTGGGTAATTAATGAGACATGGAATCATACACGACATGATCACCTGCAGCACTATTAGTGAGCATCACAGTAATATTACAACTGTCAGCCCTATCACAATTCATTTCAAATGGATAGACTACACTATCAGCTGTAAGCTAAAGTAGAAATTGTAATTATTTGCAGTCTGTGCCTTTCTAACTCATTCACACATGAACAAATACAAATGTGGATCATGTCAGATCCTTCAAGACCTCTTTATTAGGAAATAAGTACTTTAGTTAAAATACAATGACCTAGGGACGGTGTGTATGGAGTCCCAGAGTCAGTAAGCCAGTAAGCTCCGAAACATTGCTGGGAAAATACCAACGTGAGGTGCCAGCCTTCTGTGGACAGGCTCTGGTAAGCTAGTTATCATCTTTTCTGTGACTGTGAAGCATTTCATCCAGAGCGTGACTCTAGAAACTGTCAATCAAGTTCTTGTGTATAAAGTAGCGTTACTGGGAATACTGTGATGGGAGGGAATCATTCAGCGATATAATGGAAGAATACATGGAACAGTTTTCCAATGAAAAAAGACAAGTGAAAATTCCAGAAAAGGCTGTGGAGGACAGAAATATAGCAAAGAAGGAGTACGTTAGCTCAGTGAACAAGTAAAATGGGGGAGACAAGAACTTCAGGATCATATTGGCACTGTAAAGCAAGTACCAAGAGTTCAGTACCAAGAGCTGGTGAGAGATTTAGAAAGAAAAATGTATTCTGAAATAGCTTGAGATTGAAGAGGATTTTAAGGTGGACCAGCTTGGTTGATATGGACACTGAGGCCAGTATGTTTGTTGCTGAAAATGAAAAATGGATGGAGGTAGTTGAGGAACATATAAGACAAGCAAAGCTGTGTGATGAAGAAGTCAAGCCGTGAGATAGCATATCCACAATATTATTTGCTAGGAAGAGTAAAAAATGTGGATTTGAAAGTGGGAGTTCTGTGTCATCCATAAGGTCATCAACTCGTTTTAAGACCGTGGAAAAAGCTCCATTGCTAGCTAAGACTACTACATTAAAGCAGAAACAAGAGTTGGAGTTTAACACAGCATTGGAGGCTTCAGATGCTAGACTTGAACTGTTGTAAAGTTTTAAGGATGGAATGGAAATATGGAAATGGAAAAATGGAAAACTTAGCATCAAGCACAAGCCAAGGGCACCACAACCACATGGATGATGGTCAAGACCAGCTCCCCAGCCTACAGCCAAGTAGTTATGGCATTTCAGTGCAGCCACCCAAGAACACTGCTAATAATGACAATGTTGTGGGAACATTATTACACAGTAGCAAACTAATATCTCCGAGCAAATGACAAAACAGCACAAAGGAGCAACATTGTCTCAACTGGACAACTACCATCTATTTATGAGGGCCTTTGAGCATGGAGCAGAGGACCATACTGATAATGCCAAAGAGCTTCCCCACCATATGGTGCAGGTTATTAGCAGTCAGCCTAGGGAACAAGAAGCTGTCTTCACATGGGACCCACCAGAGGATACAAAAAAGCCAAACCAACACCCTCTCATTTTGGGAGGAGGAGCAGATTCAGTCTCACCAGGATCACCCTCATGGAGGAGGACCCAGTGTCTGAACGCAGCTTGTTGAGATTACTGTATAGTGTTTACTTTGTAGCTGAAACGTAGCTGGAGCTCTGTCATCATCCTGCAAAGAGCAGCCTCACAATTGGATCGTCATCAGCACTTCATCACAATCACCAACAAGAAATATTTTCCAGAGTCTGATCCACAGGACTCCTGTTCTGATATCTGCAGTGCAACACAGCAGAAACCCTGGCCTCTGTCACTATGCAGACATTGATCAGGATGTGTTATGGGAGCGTGGACATACACAGGAGAGGGAGATCTGTTGACCTGGCTTGTCAGAACTGTGTGAGTGACAGTTCAGACATTTATCATCTGCCTGGGACCAGTGCTGATCTCCACATACACCTCATATATACACAGAGCCAATTTACAATCATCCTATCTGTTATTGACATAACAACATAAGTTAAACCAGCATTCTTGTAGTTGAGGCATTTATTTGACATTACTCTGGTTTACCAACACAATGTTGCTTTGGGAATAAGTTCAATTCAGTTCAATTCAATGTTATTTATATAGCGCCATATCACAACAAAAGTAATCTCAAGGCACTTTTCATATAGAGCAGGTCTAGACCATGCTCTTTAAAATAGATATTCACAGAGAGAGACCCAACAAATCCCACCATGAGCAGCACTAGGCGACAGTGATAAGGAAAAAATAAGTGGAGGCTTAATTAACCAGAAAAATGATTGATTAATAAAAGTAAGTATTTCAGACTGTGTCATAATGTGGTCTTTGCTGACAGGAAAAACTAATGATTTAGGCTGATTTTCAATGGAAGTTTTCAGGACCCAATCCTCCCATATCAGTAACACCATGCAGCTGTGGCAGATTAATGAAATATGTCACTATGCTTTTACTGTCAGGCATTTGTCAGAGACCATAAACACACTATATAGACTAAATCCTTAAACAGGCCAAATAGCTATATTAATACATCACAGTTCTAGAATATTCCCACTGCCTCTCCCCAAACTACTGCAGCAGTTGCATTTTTACAGTGAGAAGCAGCAGAATATGTATCAGCACCACACCATGTACAGTTTAGGAAACAGTTACAGCACCTGAGAGCTTGACAGCGTCTCTGAACCGCTTCTCCGTTGACAGATGTCGGTCTTTTCCATCCGCCTCAGCCGGTTGGACTTCGACTAATGTAACGCCGATATCAACTGCAGCTCATCACGTCGACACCGGTCCGCCAGCCACCGCGGAGCCGCGGAGGAGTGGCAGGCTCGGGCTCGGGAAATGCTGCGTCAACCTGCCACCGTTAGACCGGAAACATGAAAGCAGCCTTCAAATGCGTACAAACACAAACACACACACACACACACATATAGGTGCATAAGAGGGTGTAGTAACACCGTCTGCTTTATATATAAACTGTGTTACTACACCCTCTTATGCACCTTATGCATTACTGTACTGTACTGGTTGGTCATCCTACAGCAAGTCAATCACCCAAAACAGCTGAAGAAAAGAACATGTGGCTTCACATGATGAAGCGCAGCAGAGTCCCCAGAGTTAATCCCCATGAAGCCATCCCATTGTGATGAACTGGACAGAAGGTGAAAGCAAAGCAGCTTATAAGTGCAACACATTTATGTGAGCTTCTGCCACAGTGTCAGGATGAACTTTCCAAGCATTCTTTTATGTTTTCATTTCTGAGTACACTGGGACATTGCACTGTACAAATTTCAGTAACAAATGGAAAACCTCTATTTACAAGTAAACCATATTTAAAAAGTCCTGTAAGATGTGAAGCGGATCCTCCCTGGTTTGGAGTTGTTTTTACAGCACGTCTCACAGATGCTCAAATAGAGTGAAATCCTGGGAATTTGGAGGCCAAGTCAACACCTTATTAATTCTTTGTGATGTTCCTCAAACCTTTCTTGAACACTTTTTGCAGTGTGGCAGTAAAAGGTTGGTCGAGCGGTGAAGGCAAAAGGAAATGTCCTTTAATTGTATTGAACAGCTCAAGTTCTTTATTTTCCCCTTTTTTGTACAACAGTGAATGAATGCAGCATGTTTACAGTGCAGGTAACCTTGGGAAAACAAAACAGAGGAAAAATGAATAAAAAGGGGGAAACAGGTAACTGGAACTTCCCTATTAACAGTGGGAATAATAATTACAGGAAATGACAAGAAAACAGCTCTGCACCAGACTATGACCTGTTCCAGTTTGTTTTACATGTTTGCACTTTGCCATCATATATTATTGAGTGAGGACTGATGGGCAAAACACACAACATAATTAGGTGTGCAAAAAGTGAGGGGGTCTGAATACTGTACTTACTGTGTATGTGTGTGTGTGTGTGTATATACTATATACATAGTATGAGTGTGTATGTGTGTGTGCGTGTGTATGTATGTGTGTAAAATGAAAATCACAAGTGAAAAATCATCACACCTGCCAGTTAACAACTGTGTTATGTGAGAAGTCAGTGAAAATTCTGACAAATCACCATCATGTGGACCATTTAATACACATAATAAGCCTCATCTGGTGGATGTAATGGCATGACACACTCAGCACCCTGGCTGTTAAGCATCAGACAGACATATATGCTTTGAATGATCTGTGCACCAGTGCAGCTGAGGGAAGCACAGCACTGCAGGGTTGGCATACATCAACAACATCCACCCTAACAAACACTGACACTGTAACACCCCCCCCCCCCCCCCCCCTCCCCCCCCAACATGATGATGCAACTGCAACCTTTCATTTCCAGCACCTGAGAGAAGCACCCATTCTTCTGATAAAAGCATCATCATCTCATCACACACATTCCAAGGATGTGGAAATGTAGCCTGCACTGATCGATAGATGGATATCAGTGATTCATATCTGCTGTCCACAGCTGCTTTATACCATATGAAAGATTTCTCCTTCTGTTCATTAAATCCCTGCAGCCTGAAGGCAGCAGTATTTATATGTATGTATTGTATATTTGTGAGGCTCAGCACCAGAGTGCAGTTCTGTAATATAGCAGTCCACCATGTCCATCCTCATTAAATCAGACAACTCTAGGCTGCCACACATAACACTCACTTCCACACACACTACAGAGGTCAGATATAACTTGACATTCTACTGTTTAAACAGGAGATATCAGAGTTACTGGATTGCTTAATCCTGTGTGTCGCAGCCCTATTTCCACTTTCAAAATACAGCAGATTTTACATACATACACAATTTTACATACCCTTCCTGTCCAGTGAAAACCATGTATCACCATATTTGGTGATTTTCAGTGTTTCTGAACTGGAACTGAACTTCTATTTACAAACCCCTTTGGATTATCTGGAAAAAATGCTTTGTCACAAAGCTGAAAACAGCCTGCTTTTCAGAGCTCATGAAAAGTTGACTCTTCAGAGATATGTGGGTCTCACAGGACAGAATGTGATGCACTGCAAAAACATCTCATATAATAGTAAAATCAGAGGCCAGAAAATTAAACACTCACAGTTTCCTTTTGTAATTTTAGATTATGTTCTATTTCATTGTATCCTTGTTTGCTTGTTTCATGTTTGTTTTGAGGTGAGATAGCAGAATGGTCACAGTTAAACTGCCTCAGGTGGCAAACTTCTTGGTAAGCATGCTGACAAATGATGCTCTATATTAACTGATAAAGCTGGCATCTAAATGTTTATTAAAGAACTACCTTTTTCTCATGTGTGTCTGAACAGACAGAGTGGAGCCTGGTCTCTGTATCACTGCCTGCAGCTCCCATTCACAGTTGCTCTTACATAACACGCGAGACTGCTGCTGTTCTGTTTCATCTAAAATTCACTGCTGCTGTTTTTAGAGCACAGCCAACTCTATTTTCAGCACCAAGAACAAGCCAAACATACAGTATCTATAAAAATATACTTTGTTTATTGAAAAGAGGTAAAAGTGCAACAGACAATAACTCACTTGTATTTTAGTCAGGTGGTTATGGTGAAAAAAACAAAGCAATATGATACAGTTTCAGAACTACAACACTGTGGTAAACAAGGTGCATAAATTATAGTACAAAACTGTACACAGTCTTACAGTATTTACACAAGCTACATTTGCCAAATGCCAAATTTGTCCATCAATCTTTTCTTTTTAAATATACAGTAAATAATAATAAGTAACAGCAATTTTAGCCAAGTTATTTTTCTTCCCTCCTTTGGTCTTTGGACATACACCATCAGAATGGAAAGCTAGGTGGACAGGACACTGAACTAGACTGATCAGCAGTTTGCAATCAACCTCTGGCCTCTGAGGATGCACATCAGTGTCAGAATAGACTACAGAATGGCTAAATGCATGATAACATGTTAAAATACATATACCAAGGATGCCGGTATTGTCATTACTTTCATAAATATTGAATACATATAAATGTAATACAAATGTTGTCAATGTGTTTCCCACATGTATTTCAGTGTGGCCAGTCTGTCCAGTAGCATTGCTGCCAGGGAACTAGATCATCCCAGTCTGTTTTTTGATTACATTTTGCAGTTATCTTTCATTGTTGTACCTGCTTTGCACTAACCTGTGCTGTTACAGAGACATTTTAATGCATCTAGCCAAACAAATTCTCTGTATATAGGCAAAGAGAGGTCATGTTTGCTCGTAATCTTTCAAGTCTGTCATGACATTTTCAAAAAGTAATGACATAGACTTGTATTTTGTCATTTATGAGAAGAAGCTTATGGTAGCTAATGTTCGCTAATGTTAGCAAACTTAAAAGCAAACTTAAATGATATTATTGAGTCAGTTTGCTGACTTTAGGATTCTTCTCTGGTCAAGATGGTGAAAACCTTTGAACATAATGAAAATAACAAGCTTTAAAAGCCATTATATTAAGATTATAGACCTGAAAAAACAGGCTCAAACAACTGCAACCATGTCCACTTACTCAATATTTAGAATACCATACAACATGGCTGCGTTGTGTCCTGGTCAGTTATTAGGAAAGACATGTTTATCTTTGAGCATGGAAATTCATTTTTGATCTGTGGGACCAGTGTGTGTGTAACATAATAATCTCAGCTCAGAGTTCCACTTAGCTTTTCAGATCTTTAACTGTTTCTTATGAACATCTTCAGTGTGCAGCACATGTGTTGGTATTTCATATGCTTGGAGATGTAACCCTCTGTTCAGAGGTAGTCTCTGGAGTCAGATGAGAATGTCCTCTTTCATTTTTCTCCAGCTTTCTACTCATGCCAAAAAGACAATTTTTGAACAAAGGTGTTATGATCTACCCCTGACAGATACAATGAATGACACAGAAGTCTAGAAAGTGGATATTTGAGCTCATGTGATTCCGTTACCCACATTTATCTTTGTCTCTTCATGATACATTTCTTTGTACCTGTTGAACCAAACTGGTGGTTTATCTTTGTGGTGGTTCATTTTAGGTCCATCTTCCAACTGAATCACCCCCAGTTCAGAAAGAAAATGTTGAGAGGAAGTGACCCACTTCTTTGAGGCTATAATACACAGAAGGTTAGACATAAGGGCAGAGCATAGTGTCGGTTGTTAGAGTGGGACAGTCCCAATTTATATTTGTGAATGTGTGTGTGCATAACTTTCCCATCACATATCGTTATCATAGTCCCCCACCATTGTCCGAGTGTTGAATGCCAAGAAGATGTCGTTATCTTGTGGACAGTCGTGATGGCAGGAGCAGGTCTTGATGAACATCATCTTCTTCATGAAGACATCTCCCTCTGGACAGCGGAACTCCACCTCAGCTGTGATTGTGGTGTGAGGCGTGCAGCAGCGATTGTCTGTGCAGACACCACAGAACTTTGGTTTGTACAGCCTGGTGCTGGAGCAGCCTGATAGCTCAAAGCGCATTCCTTGCTGAGCCTTTGGTGTCCGGACACATTTCTTTCCTTTCTGTGGGATACAGATGATAATCAGTGAATTATATGTTAATGCACTTGGCCATGTTAGTTGTCGCTATAGTGATGTCTAGTATATTAGAGTACAGAAACTGCTTTGATACTATTGACCATAACATCCTAGAGACTGGAACATTTTATTGACATTAAAGGAACTGCATTAAACTGGTTTAAATCCTCTTTATCAGATTGGCTTCATCTTGTACATGTTAAAAACAAATCCTCCTACACAAAAGTTAAACACAAGGTTCTGTACTTTGACCACTTCTATTCAAGTTGTATATGCTTCCTTTAGGCAATGTTGTTATGCTGTGTTAGCCTCTCTACATTGGCTCCCTGTAAAATCCAGAATAGAATTTAAAAATTAAAAGGTTTACTGGTGGTTCCAGGAGTAGAATGGGAGGCAGAGCCTTCAGCAATCAGACTCCTCTACTGTGGAAATTTTGGGGCCAGGAGGCAGACACCCTCTACACTTTTAAGAGCAGAAACTTTCCTTCTAAACTTTCCTCTTTGATAAAGCTTATAGTTAGGGCTGGATCAGGTTTACCTGAATCATCACTTAGTTATGCTGCTATAGGCCTAGATTGCTGGGAGATTTCCCATGAAGCACTGAGCTTCTCCCTCTCTCTATCTATACGTATTCATATCCCCATGCATGTTACTGATTCAATATCATGCTTTCTGCAGGTATTTCTGCCTCCAGAGCTGTAGAGTCTGATCTGTGACGGCAAACCTCCTGTTCCTATAATGCTGCTCAACACCTGCTGTTATGATTAAAATTCTTAGTCCTTATTGCTACTATTATTATCACTATTACATCACTATTTTCTCAACCCAACCAGTCGAGGCAGATGGCCGCCCACCCTGAGTCTGGTTCTGCTCGAGGTTTCTGCCTCTTAAAAGGATGTTTTTCCTTGTCACTGTCGCCTAGTGCTGCTCATGGTGGGATCTGTTGGGTCTCTCTCTTTAATTATAGTAATCTAAAGAGTTGTGATTGGGTGTTATATAAATAAAACTGAAAATAAATTAACTTGTAGCTGAAAGGAAACAAACTGACCTTGATTTCTTTCTCCTGTTGGCTGTTGCAAGGTCTGACCATGCAGATCCTGGTCTGCCTCTCCAGCTGACAGCGTTGGTTGTCATTGGTGATACGGGATGAGATGGCCATGCCACAAGTGGCCGAGCACTCACTCCACTCTGTAGTCTGGACTATACAATTATCTCTGGGACTCTCTCCTAGCGGGCCATGGGGAAACACTGGTCTGAAGCCTGTGACAGGCTTTGAGGAGGGCAAGGGGTGAATCTGAGAAGGTCCTGCAAGAAGAGAAAGGAAGGTGGAGACAGGAGAGCGAGGAAATTTAGTGGGAGGTAATACGAGAGAACAATTTAATGTTGTTCTGAGACTAAACTAAATGAAGAAAAAATGAACTACAAAGCATAAACTCTAGAGAAAACTGCGTAAGTGCAGGAATTTTAAAGATGTTTAAATCACCTATGGTGGCAGGTGGAGTGAGAGTGATATAATACTGTCAACTAGTTTCTGCACATGTGAAAAAGTATCCAAGAAATGTGTGTGATCTGGGGGCAAGTCAGTTTTAACTCTCCTGTTATACTCAAATTTACCATTACTGGAAGAGTACAAGTACAATGTTTGGTCTCTAAGCCTTTTTTCTGTTATTTAAGACACAGCCCTAATAATAACTAATAACAGGGCTTAAGCTGGACACACGCAGGTTTTATTGGTCTTGCATGCTGTATTAACTCACATTGTATATTTTAATAGCCCAAGCAAACAACTTCTGTGCTCACACTGCACAGCGCATTGGCTGGTAAAACTGAGAAACATAGAATGCCTGATCAGTTTTGTCTGTTGACAGTTCCACACAGGTTTTATTCAAATTGAAAAAAAAAAAAGAACAAAAGGAATTCAAAGTTATGTCACAGACAAACTAGTGATATATTCTACAGGAATACATGATTATGACACTACTTTAGGGCATCATACTGCAGCTGTCTGTTAACAGTATACACTTTTGGTTATGCTGACAGCATGGATCTAAGGATGGGTATGATGGGTTTTCTGCTACTTTGGCCTAGACTGAAAATCTCAACAACTATTGTCATGAAATTTGGTGCAAATATTCAAGGTGTTCAGAGTGACTTAAGTGATCCCCTGGTCTCATCAACTCTTGAATGAATTACCATGATGTAGACATTCATGGTCTTTGTAAACTTTAACAATTTCACATAGTGCCTGTATGGGAAGACACAAAGCAGGCTGTACTTCCTAAGGAGACTACGGTCTTTCAATGTCTGCAGCAAACTGCTGTGGATGTTCTACCAGTCTGTGGTTGCCAGCGTCCTCTTTTACACTGTGGTGTGCTGGGGGGGGGCAGCATGTCTAAGAAGGACACATACAGACTGGAGAAACTGATCAGGCGGGCCGGCTCTGTGGTCGGCATGAAGCTGGACTCTCTGGTGACGGTGGCAGAGATGAGGACACTGGACAAACTGCTGGATATTATGGACAATGCCAGCCACCCTCTGCACACTGTCATCAGCAACCAGAGGAGCCTGTTCAGCGAGAGACTGCTCCTGCCCAAGTGTAGGACTAACAGACTGAAGAACTCCTTTGTCCACCATGCCATCACACTCTACAACTCCTCACTTGGAGGGAGGAGGAGATAGGGTATGGAGGACAGAAGGGAGTGGTAGCCACTTAATGTGCAATAACCCACCCGGACACTCAATAACCTCATCCACCGCCAGCCATATACAGTCCAGTATACTCAGTATATTTATCTTAATTCATTCATATTCCTCTCCATTTATATTCTGTGTCGTTTGCAAACTGTCCTGTGTGCTGTGTCTGTCTGTATAAGCTGCTGGAAACTTAATTTCCCTGAGGGAGTCATCCCAAAGGGATCAATAAAGTCTGTCTAAGTCTAAGTCTAAGTCTAAGTCTTACAGTTTGATTTTTTTTTTACAATTAGCAGTGCAGCCTCAGTAAGGCACTGGTGTGGCTGTAGAATCTATACCTTAAAATACTAAATTGAGGGTACTTATCCTAACAATCACCTACCTGCATGATTAATAGTTGTTCTATGCATTATTCCTGTAATGCAAAGCCACTATGTGGGTCTGAGACTTAAAGAGAATACCACTGTGATATCACAAGCTGTCAATCAATGTAAAACATCGGCTGAATCTTAACAAAGAATCAAAAACTCAGAGCAGTCGATGTAACAGAGGTCACACTGACCGGCAACCACTGACTGGTAGTGGTGGTCCTGAGGTGTCTCCCCACACACCCACTCCTCACAGCATTTCCCAGGGATCTGGATACGGTGTGGGTACGGGCAGTCAGGGGAGGGCAGTCGGATGTCACTGGCACACATTGGTACACAGCCAATCTCTCCATTCATACACACACAGTGGTGCTTACAGCTGGGCTGGAAGGACTCCCCACTGCGGTAGATCACCCCCCCCAGGTCACATGTCTGACCCTCCTGAGCTGTAGACAGACAGAAAACATACAGCACTGTCAAGATAAATTACATAGAGCTTTTTCCTATGGAGTACTAGAGGAGACAAATGTCACTAACTGATATTCTGATGAATCTAAAGTACTGTGTACAGCATGTGTGTACAGTATATATGAATGACATAGTGAGTTAAATGGATTAAATTGGTAATATTTTTTGTTATGCTATGTTTTTTTTTTTTTTAAGTCAAACTTGTTATTTAGATGATCAAATATCTTCTGGAATGTAGTTCATACTTAAAGACTTGCTTTTCTTATTATAAGTGACAAGGAAACTTGAAAATGGAAAGGAGAATGAATGGCTGACGTTCCAAAAAAGGTCTAGGACAGAGAAATCTTTAAAAGGTTTCATTTAAGACAGAAAAGCTTAAATGGTGGGAAAGAAAAGTAGTACACAAAGAAAAGGGAGAGGTGGCCTGCACACTGAATGTTGCAAGGTCTCAAAAATCTAATTATGACTTAATCAGACAAACATATGTGTGAACAAAGAGCAAGCAGTATGATGTATCTGCTTACAACTGGGGGATAACGTCAACTGAAATAACACCCATCGTCCAACCTATTCGCTGTGTACAGAATTGCAAAGAAAAACACATTGTTTAAATTGCAAGAAAAATGCATGTAGTGATTATACATGAGAAAAAAAATAATATGTGACTTGGCACCAGAGGGAGACACAGCATCATGTTCTTTGTTTTGTTTTGTTTTTTTGTTTGTTTGTTTTTTTAATAAAGAGCTTTTTGTCAAATTCCTCATTCAATTCAATTCAGTTTTCTAACTCTCTTAGTTCTATGGCAGCCAATAGAATGGCCAGTTTGTTGAAATGAGCTGTGATAGATCACATGGGCAACAATTAAGGCAATTGACATGAGTACAGTGGCAGGTAATTGCAATGTATAGGACTATTGCAGTCTCTGTGAGGGTGGCTGAAAGATTTGCACTCATGGGTGAGGGCACACAGGGTGCAGCTAACATCTAGTTTGATCACTTTTTCAACTTTTTAAAATTTTCTTAGAATATTTCAGACCAGAAAGATATTCAATCATCTAAGTCACCTCTTGATTTATATATGTTTCACTGATATAAGATGTTATGTGGTGGTGTGTTTTATGAAGAATGTATTACCCATGCAGATGCCAGTCTCAGTGTCACTCAGCAGAGCATAGTCACAGTAGAGCTCCTTGTGATGGTCACAGGGCTCCAGCAGGGAGCAGGGCTCCCCCAGCTGCCTGGCACACACCTTACAGCAGCCACAGTCATCCAGGACCAGGCTGGTCCCCAAGGGGCAAAGTGGGGGGTCTGCAGGGCAAGCACAGGGCTGGGAGCAGTCCTGTGCCTCTGTCTGCAACAAACACACAAGCAGCAGGATACAGCAGGAGGACTGTAAAGATTGTCTATATGAGAACAAAGCAAAATTTGTGACCTGCTCAGCAAGAGGGAAACATCTGGAGAGACACTGGGGAAAAAAGGAATTCTGCTGAACGAGCCCAACTGTTTGTGTTGGGGAGAATGAAGTTATAATGTTCTAATAAGTTATTATTATCCTTTACATTTTGAGCTATTAAAGTTCAAATTGTGCAGACAAATCACTGACTCACTGCACTTACTTGTAGACTGCCAATGTTATGTCCTTTCTGTCTTGTCTCTAACACTGAGAATACTTCAAACATGTTCCTGTTAGGGTGTACTCTGGTGGCCCAACATCTGGCCTCTCCCCACCTGAACCTATCAAAAGCAGGAATCTTGTCGGAAGGTAGCATTGTACTCGAGACAATGTTAACATTAACATTGTCATAACTTTCCATGATATGGCAGATGTTGTGTGGTGATCATCACTAAAACAACACATTCTCTGATTTGCTACTTCAGTGGTTTGGTTGAACAAGCAGGCACTTCCTCATTTTGTTCATCACTCAGGCAAGTTTAGAAAGCTGTAACTACCTGGTTAAACCATTTGACATTTAGACATGAGAACATGTTGCAGTGCACATTTTATGTTTAAGCCAATGTGTGCATGGAGTGTGTGAATTAAGTCATAACATTTGATGCTGTGGCGGGTAATTAAAGTGACTTTGGAAGGCCATATAGCAGAGCTCAGTAAGTAGAACGTAACGAAAGCAAATCTAAGGAGCTAACAAACTGCAAAAGAGGAATTTGTTGATGCCAAAAGCAAACAAAAGTGTTTTTTTTACAAGACATTACAGAGTGCACTCCTCATAAATAGCAGAAACTTGTGATAGCAGATATAATAAAGTCTTGGAGTGAGGCTGTTACTGTTTCAGTGCAATTTAACAACTGCACAGAATGCCACAAGATGGCGACACCACACTGTGATCACGAGGGCCAACAAACACTTTTCATTCCTTGTTTCTCTCCCATGGTTAAGCATCAGCCCAGCAGACAGGGAGCAGGTTTGGAAGACAAAAACATGACAGCAACAGAGAGGAAATGGTGAAGAAAAATAGTTTAGTAGCAGGAGCTCCCTACATTTTTACCCAATTCCAACAGTCTCAGATCGTATCATCTGAGGTTCAGTTCTTTGTGGTGTATGACTTCACCCTAATGTATCCACCCACATGCTGATTAAAACATTGCACATTTCCAAAGCAGCACAATACCTCAACTGCAATATGAGCTCATCCTCAAAAGATTTTTCCATAGGAATTAGTTTGTTTAAAAAAAAAAAACTTACCAATGAGATAATAAGCAGAAGAACAAAGAATGTGGCTGAAGTTTCCACAGACATGTTTCTCAGCAGGCTGCAGTCCACTCAGTAGTAATGGTTCCTGTGGCAGGAGGCTCAGTATATTATTCTCTCTGCAGCAGACTGATGAAGCCTGGGAGGAGGAACTGGCTTAAATACCAGCCCAGTGGGTGTAGCCAGAGAAACGAGAACCATGGCACTCTGCTCTGAGAGGTGAAAATATTCCAAATCAAATGGCTGTTTTACGGAGACAGCCTCCTCTGTCACATTATCAGCTCATACCTTTACAGGTAGACAAAATGCCAAGTGACAGGGGGTGTTTTGAATCTGAGGTAACTAACAGCAGGTAAGACTGGTCATTTTAAGTCTTAATTTGCAATCCAATTTGCAGTGTGGCTCTGACAGTTAATGTAACATGTGAGTATTCAGAGCCTTGGGCGCAATTCAACAAAGGACAGTCTGAGTTTCAATTTTAGGAATGTTGGCCACAGAATCTGAGAAACGATTTAATGTAGCAGAGGTTATGATTGTGGAAAATGAGGGTAAGGTGTGCCAAACACCGACAAACTGCAGAACGGCAGTGGCCAGTGGAATCTCAGAGGCAGGGACACACACACACACACACACACACACACACACACACACACACACACAACAGGGCTGTTCTTAAATACCAGGAAAACCACTGTGACACTCTCAGTACAGATCACTTCACAAAGCTGTATTGATGGCAGGGCTGCCATTCAGGAACCACTTGTTTCCAGGACCAGCATATGAGAAGATGCAAAACCTGACACTGTAAGAGAAACACAAAGCTTGAAGCCATTATGCCTCTAAGACATGGACACGAGTGCTTTTACATTCACATGAGTATCCCGGTTATAGGGTTAATGTCTTATCCTGGTTTTGCTGACAGTGTTTAAACATGACAGAAAAGTTGCAGGTGAGTCACTTGTGTCTGTTTGTAAAAGTTCAGCTCACCAAAGCATGCTTCTGGTGGTCTATGTTGAGTTAGCAATGTCTGTGCTGGTCTGAAGTCAGGGTGGGGTCTTCATAATCCACTTTCAATCCACCTTTTGTGAGCTCTTCCCTCTATTTGATACATTTCTCCAGCTGATATGGAGTTTCTCTGACTTGTGATCAAACCACAGTATGTCAGAATCCAGAGGTATGCAGGGGGTTATGAGGTGGGAATGAGGTGCAGCTATTCTGAATGGTATACATGAGGCACTTCACAGACAGCAGCAAGCAGTGAATATCCAGGGCAGTGAACCCAAGTACTGAATAAACACTAATGCTACTCATCAGTGGAATTCATTTGCACTGACTGCTCCCAACTCATGTGCTGCAGCTGGTGTTTACCAGATACAACTTGGGGAAGTTTAAGTAATTGCACAAAGATGTGCACTACTTGTGGCCTATTCAGATGGATGCTTGATCCAAAAAAAAGTTCAAGTATTGCTGTTATGTTATTGGTCATAAAACATATGAAAAAAAAAATAGACAAATAAAAAGGAGAGAGATGAGGAGTACAGTCTGAGGGATGTGGGATTATATTTCATAATTAATTATATAAATATTAAATGAATTTGATGCTTTGAAGGCCCTAGAATTGCATTGAATATTAGATTAGAAAATACAACATGACTTCTGGTATAAACCACGCCTGCTTTCCGGTCCTCTAACCCCCCTAATCCTATTACAGATACAGAGACAGATCATTGTGTTGGTTGAACAGATACAGATAACAATGTCTTAATAGACCTCTAGTGGATACTATTTCTGGTCAGAAGAGCACATAGAATCTTTTGTGGACCATATCAAAGTCAGTACAGTATGAGGACAGACAGGTGATTCTTTGCGGAGCCAAAGATACACATCCTACTCATCACAAGAGTGAATAGCTTTTCTGCTGTCCAGATTATAGCACTGCAGCTCTAAAAAGCAACAAGATTTGGTCCCTGTTTGAAGGAAGATGGTGGAACTTCAACTGTTTGTACACTGTGCAGCTGAAAGTGGTCTACAGAGAGCAGCTCCTGTTTAAGACACAGACAGATGTCAGTTCCAGCCCCAACAGAACAATAATTTATTGAGCTAGTTTAGTTCCTGCTCATTCTGAGGTCTGGTCATTGCACATTTGGATTGGAGGAATAATCTTTCTTTAAAATTTTTATTCTTATTTTAAGCTGTTTCTCACCACTACAAGGCCTAGACTAAAGTTTATCTGTAAAGCTAACATAACCTGTCTCAAGATTCTGAATTATATGGACCATTGATGAGTTTTTTGCTTACTACACCTCAAAAATGTACAAGATTTGACTTGAGACAGCTGTCAGTTGATGGTTGTTAGGTTCAAATCTGTGAGAAGTTTCTATCTTTTCCATGAACTGCTTTGTCGTATAAAGCAGTCAGTTTGGACATCTTATTTTTTTCCCCATTTTTCCTTTTGTGGCCACTAACACCATTAAAATATCTGAGTTTTCCCAAAATGTTTGGGTTTTTTTTATGGTCAGTTTCTGATCTGGTCAGATAACTCTTGCACCCAATCAGTACGACTCAGATTTTTTGCCCTCAGTTACAGAGGTTTTATTAGGCTTCACTGATGGTGGGAGGAGATTTTAAAATGCTTTTGTCCTCAGATAGATCCCATATCTCCTCCTTACAACAAACCACCCAATGTTTTCAAAATTTTAATGAGCTGAATGTTGTTGATTCCTTTTTCAATGTGGCATAAATAATATTCTATGCTAGATTATGTAGTTGTATGTGCTCTACAGTCAAAACGGATATACTACTCATTCTTATCTCTGACTGTGTTCCTGTATGTTTAGGTCTCCTAACTTTGTCAGGCTGCATAGAGCTACTAGGTGAGGGTTTAATAACTCCTTAGTCTTTCCCACACTAACACTGACGCACACAAATGTTTGGACATAAATATGGGAGATGGTTTTGATCCCCACACAATATTTAGGACCACTACATATTTTATAAGGGGGAACTAATTGCCTTTTCATCACATCTGAGTTCTGAGGAACAAGGCAATTATAGAATTGGAAAATGAAAAGAAGTATTTACATGAAAAAAACAAGCCTCTGAGCCAGTGTTATTAATGCACTTCAAGGGGAATAGAATGCACTGTAACTTCATCAAGCTAAATTCATATTACAGTGTACTGTTATGTGTGGTGAGAGGCCGAGCACACCTTTGACTTAAAATTAAATCATAATGTGACAGAGGCAAATATTGTTTTAATCAGAAATAAAAATGGACAGGTGCTGACAGACTCATGACAAGTAAACAATGTTTTTAAACAATTTTGTGCTGATGTATATAATGAGGCTTTTTACAAAGGCTTGACCTGCTCAGATTATCATCCTCAAACATTTCGGAAATGCAGTACACTCAAGGGATATCACCAGGCCATACAAAAAACAGAAGTGCTCTTCTCTCTCCCTCTTCTCCATTCTCTCTCCTCAGAGAGAGAAGTCTCTTAGTCCTTCTCTGTTCTCATCCTACACCAAGGGTAGGAACAAAGCTCCCTGACCTCCATGAGGCCTGCCTGAAGCACAGGCCTGCACTGGATTGAACTTTGGACTTTGAACTTTGATTAATCACAATGTCTTCACAAGAGCTTATGTTATCTTACCCTATATAATTGCTATATGTGTGTCCCAGAAACATTATTGCAGAATGTGTCTTGTGGTCTCAGCCTTTTGAAAAATATGTTAATTCCACTTTGGCTGATTTATAATGACACAATAATAATACTTACATTCACACTTAATAACTGCAGGATGCTATTATAGCCGCTAGAAAATCCATTATACAATTTTAGTTTACCCCTGATTTTAACATACAGAAGTAATGGCTTGAGTCTCACTGCCAGGTTAAACAAGGCCAGCCCAAGACTGTACAGGCATGGATTGAAATGGCTACTGCTATTGGGAACACTGGATTATGAGTTGATGTATGGTGATTAACTTTTCTCAGCTATAACGTCAACAGTGCTTAGGTGACTATGGTTTTCGTTCTAAATTGAGTTCATTGATTGCCTTCTGCTGCAAATTACTGGGATAGGATTTGAAAAAGGTTAAATTATGCTTTCAGGTGCTTTCAGCTGAAGTCTGTATACATACTTTTTACAGTGTGGTCTCGCTACTTTAATGTAAGAAAACAATCCAAATACATCTTACTTCACTGAAAAGGTTGCAAATGTTTTCATGAAAATAAGGAAGGAACTGTTGGATTTTGGTAAGTCTGAAAACAGTGAGACTTTGTTATGTGCTTTGGCAAACTGCTGCCATTCTGCAGTAACCACATAATTAAATGTTTTTTGTCTCTGTTCTCTTGCCACAAACATTACATAAAACCTCACAACCGACTACAGGCTAATAGCTACCATGCCCAGACAGGTGACATGATGGCACTCTGCACATGTGTCTGACATAATGTTTGAACCATGTAGTCAATCACCATCATTTTTTGGTTCCCCATGCGCCCCAACCCTCCTCTGCCTTCCACCACATCCTAAATGGACACAAATGCCTGTTTTTATTACCATACTTGCACTTCTACCTTTGTGAGGACACTCATTGACATAATGTATTTCCTAGCCATTACTCCAATCACAACTATGCCTAACCCCATCCCTTACCCTGACCCTTGCTGACCCAACCCCTAAAACCAAGCCTTAATCCTCAAACAGCCTTTTGAGGTTGTGAGGACTGACCAAAATGTCCTCACTTTCCCAAAATGTCCTCACTCAGTAAGGTCTACAACTCAAACTCACAAAGATAAAAATACAAGTACACAACACACACACACACACACACTAAAGGCATTGACCTGGCCTCCCCACATGCCATTCTGATCCAGCATCTATGAGATGCATCAGAACGAGCCAGATGTTGGATTCCCCGGCAGGTCAGAGCTGTTTTAGAAGCACAAGAGGGACCTACAAAATATTATGCAAGTGGTTTTAATGTTGTGGCTGATCGGTGTATCATAGCTGAATCTGAAGTGATTACCAGTCTGTCCTTCTCCAAAGCTGTAAGGTAGAAATCATACAAGGATCCTGTCAGTGTTGATATTTCAAGCAAACGGGTCCACGTATGTTGACTATACAACCATACAATGACACAAAAGAATTTTTGTCTCACTTGTTTTCCAGTTTATTTAATGCAAAAGGCTCTGTCTGTCAAAAAACAAACACAATACAAAAAAATTGTGTTGTCCTGCAAAAAAGATTAACCTGGCTCAACTCGTAACAACTTTATCAGGGACTGTACTACTTTGCACCTAATATGTGCAAACTCACATTAGTGGTTGATAAATATGTAGTGCATATTTTGGCATCCGAACTTATGGGTGTGTTACCTTAAACTGTTCTTTTTGGTACCACAGTGTTTTTCGCACCTCACCCCTCCTGTTGTGTCACAATTAGACACACCAACAAATAGACTGTGAACATTTTATGTATGATTGGTGAAACTCTGCTCACTGTGATTGAGAAGATGAGGTTGTTGCTGTACTGATGCTGGTAGTGCTAATAAAGTTGCTGTTCAAGATGATATCCTCTCTGACCTGAGTACATTCTACCTCACGCCACACTGGTGTCACAAATGAGGTGAGATAGACGATAGGACGGGGAAGGCATTATTTGTTGCACTACCACGAGTTCTCCCCTGTTCATGGCAGACTGTGCAGGTCGCCATTTTTTAAGACCCAGCGTCTTTGTGTTTTACACCACCATCAGGCCAGAATTCATCAAATCACATCAAAGGTCAACATTTACTGAGCACATTCATGGATCTCATAGTGAGTTCACAGTGTGGACTCACAGTGTGTATGTCCATGGTAAAGAAGGAATGTTTCACTCAGGGCGGCATTATGGCTCACTGATGTGTTTTTAATAGTTTTTGGACAAGAATCAAGCTCTGTTGCACATAGAATAACATCTATCAGGATTTAGAGAAGTACAGAAAGACAGAAAAAAGATTAACCTCATGTAATAATCTTTTAGGTGATTTCCTCTAATGAAGATAAATGCACAATACTAGTTAGTATTCACACAGTTATTGACAAGATTATTTTAACCAAGCCACATTTGAAAAGCAGGAGCCTGGTTATGTGTTTTGCACAACTTCAAATGAACTCCAGTCAGGAACAGTTAAACTGACAATATATCATATACCTAAAAAACAACATGAATGTCTCACTTTCACCTGGAGAGAAGTTCCTCTAAAAGAGGACTCAACTAAAGTTAGTAGGATACGTTCATTTTTGGTTTCTTGTTTGGGGTCTTCCAGTGGAATTTGCTGACATGAAGAAAAATACATATAAGACTAAACTGTCAGTATTTTTGAGCATGGAAGTTCATTCTTGACCTTTGGGAGCAATATACGTATACAACACAATAATCTAAGCTCAATGGTCCACTTGCTGACCTTTTAATGAATGAATCTCACTCTGATGAGACCAGAACAGACACTGCTAATTCAATGGGTCTATCAGAAGCATCCCAGAAAGACTTTCTTCCATGGCTGGACTCTAGTCCTCAATTCATGAAGTCAGCACTTAAAACAAACTATACTACCCCTTAGGATCTCTGGCTTTGCATCATCCCCTTGATATGTTTCTTGTTTGGTTGTTTATCACTTCACTATCACTTTGTTTGCAGTGGGAGAGTAAAAACTTCTCCAGGCTGCACCCAAGCAGAAAAACTCCCCTCCTTCCAGTGGTGGAGTAATAGAGTATTTAGTTGTATAACTTTCCTTGGTTATTAGCAGTTCTTTGACCACGGTCCCTTTGGTGTTCATGTGAAGTGGAGGTGAAAACAAGCCACCTGACTCCACAGCTTGTTAGTCACAGCAGGATATGCAGAGTTAATTACATCCTGTGTTACGGTACAACAGCTGAAGTGAGTGAAGGTGTTTGACTGGAATCAGTGCTCAGCTTGATGCTTTTGGCTGCAGCTGGAGTTGGATGACTCAGTCCAGCCGAAGCACTGAAACTCTGCTCAAAGACTGAGCTCAGTGTTGTTTTTAGTTGAGTCCTCTTTTACGGGAACTTGTCTCCAGGTGAAAGTGAGTGAGTCATGTTGTTTTTTTAGGTATATGATATATTGACCAGAGTTAATTTGAAGTTGTGCAAAACACATAACCAGGGTTTAACCTGCTTTTCAAATGTGGCTTGATTAAAATAATCCTGTTAATAACTGTGTTAATTTTCGGCCAGCTAGTTTGGTTTTTTAATTTGCATTTTGCAGGTGTGTTATCTTGCATAATAGAGTAATTCAGCAGTGGGCCATGCATTTCACACCAAGGCCTTCACTGGTGTCCTACCTCTATGGCGGCTGTGGCTCAGGCGGTAGACCTCAGGAGGTAGACCCACCAACCAGAAGGTCGGTGGTTCAGTCCCCGGCTCCTCCAGTCTGCATGCTGAAGTATCCTTGGGTGAATGTGACATGTAGTGTGAAGTGCTTTGAGTGGTCAATCTGACTAGAAAAGTGCTATATAAGTACAGTGCATTTACCATTTACCATACTCTTAATAGGCTAACTTAATACCTTAATATCACGGCTATAGAAACCATCAACACTATACAAAAATGCAGTATTACAGAACTTTGCATCACAGACAGTCCTGTCATGTATCCAGAATAAATGCCATTACTAAAGCTATGCTATAAAAACCCAATTAAATTCAATAGGTCTCCAAACACTGCAGCCACAGCTGCTCCACACACATCACCTGCAGAACTGAATAAGAAATAACAAATACCAAATACAAATTTCCTTACTTTTTGTGCTAAGTTTAGTATTAATGGAAAAAACATATAAAAATATAATTGATTGTGACAACATTTGGGCCAGCAGAGAAGGCCTTGCTGGCCCTAACAGCCCACCACTGCAGTAGTCTTATTTTGGAACAAAGGTAACATGAACCATGATCAGGATTCACTGGCTGAGACCTAATCATTTGACTGCAGGTACATAAGGAACCCACCCAGCATGCACTGGGGCTACAGACTACAGACAGGACATTAGTTTGATTTAATGTGTGTTGTTGCACTGTCAGTGGAGTCACAAGGTGGCGTTTTACTTTGTATTCCACAATGTTTCCACAGTTTCCACACTGCTGTTATTGTTATCACCAGTGAATGTGGTCAGGGTGTGAGTGATTGGTGAGATTCTCCAAACTGCAAGAGAATATGTAGTGATAATCATAAACCTGCTGCAGCTAATAATTCTCCTCTGTGATGTGTAATCTTTGTATTTGATGCTGCTAGCTCACAGAAAAGTGTTATCTTATTGTCTATGTAGTATATTCTGACTATGAAATGAAACTTTGCTGGCTGCATAGACAATTTTCATCAAAGTCAGTTCAACAGTCAATTACTGAATAAGTCTTAGTGTTCAAAAGATACATTTCTGTTGAACTGAGTTTACAGTATGTGCTCACTGAGAGAATTTCAAACTTAATCAGTTTTTTTCAGTGTACACATTTTTATTTTGCTGTTCATGATGAAATGTTTTATCATCAGAATGAAATTAAATTGTAATTAAACCAACAAACTGTAATAGTTTCTCAATCAAATGATATCTACATTGTTCATCATACTTCTAAGAAAGTCAATAATTTGAATATGAAAATAAGTTCATGTGTGTTATTCAGCTCTTCACTGCACTTGACTTCCAAGTGAGAGAATATCATGACCCTAAAGATTTTTTCTCACCCGCTTGCTCTATAGGGGAGTCCTTATAGCTCCTCTGTAGAACAAGACTAACATTGTCTGCTTAACAACATGGGACATATTTTACAGTGCTAATTTGAAGATAGAGTGGTGGTGTTGTAGCTGCCTTGCATCAGAGAGTCCCTACACTCTTCTTGTTTGTCTGACAGAAATCAACATACTTGGAGAATCCCATGAACTGTCAACTCCTTCCTTGCTTTCATATCCCAGACGATGTGTGAGGGCCGACAGGCTTATCATCCACTTCCTGAACCTCCTGGTGAGCAACGAGACAGAGTCCAGGTCACGACCTTACATCAGTCTTTTATCTCAGCTGACTCGTATTTCCTGTGCCATGACCTCACCTGCTAATGCGCTGACGAATGTTATTTGAGCTAGATTAGCCCATGACCCAGGAGGGTGGAGTGCTGGGTTGAGGTGTGATTGGGCCAGAAAAACTGATTATATTGGGTAGCTTTCCTGCTGAAATATTAGAAAATGAAGGCGGGTCTTTGACTGTGGGTTTCTTTGATGCCTGTCACCCTCAGCAGAAAACCCATCATGTCTACAGCTGAACCAAGAATCAAGACTGTTTCATTATCAACTGGTCTTGAGACGATTTAAAACCTTTCCTCAGTCATAGTGTTACCCTTTTAAGTTGCACTCTGAGTACTACTGTACATATACAGTATGTGACAGAGGCTCCAGCAGTTCAACCAGTTCAACATACTGAAAAATAATACACCATTAAGTAGTAAAACTAGGGCATAACCATTGTCTAGGTATTGGGGGTGGTCCAAAAGAGAGCTAGAATATTTTTTCTTCAAGTGCATCTCCCACAATTCAATGAAATTTATATATGAACATTTACACATTTAGAATATAGTTGAGAGGACTACATTGACCATTTGAACTCACATTTAACAGAATAGTCGATGAGGTTGTAGCTGCCTCTACGCTTTGTTTAGGTGAGCTATGTACTGTTTACTGACTTTAAACACACCTACCTAATAGAATAATTTTATAGAATATTTTCTATAAAAGTGGTGTTGACCACTCGTGTCTTAAAATGATGGTACAGATTATCTGAAGTGGGGTTGTATGAAGAACTTATCCGTAGTCAGTGTATTACCTGCAGTAGATTTGGGTTGGTGCTTCTGAGTTTGGAGAAGCAGGCAGGAGTAATACAGAAGCTGAGCCATGTACTGCTGTGGATGGGGTCAGCAGAGAATACACATAAAATGAATATCCTTTTCATCTGATTAAGACTGGAGTGAAGTAACTGCAGTCAGTCATATACAATTGTAGTCTAAAGTATTTTGAAAGAGAAAGTTCTTTTTCATCACAGGATGATGATGATGATGATGATGATGATGATGATGATGATGATGATGATGACACTTCTGCCACCAGAGAGAAAGATTCAGAGAGGTCCACAGAGGTATGCATCTGATAGGTCTCTCCTCATCCCCACACAGAGACTGGCAGGTCCATCAACCTCCACAGCACAAATGAACACAGTGGAATATTCAGTATATGCCAGGTTGATTCTGAATGTAGAACTCCATAATCTAATGTCATCCTTATGTTTTATGTCAGTTACTAGTAAAGGAGTTATACAAAACACATCTCATTGAGGAAATGGCAAAAATTGTGTAATGGTGTAACTGAGGCAGCAGATTACAAAGGCAGATCTTGAAACTGAATGAAGTGGTGCTGGAGCCAGGCTTTGAGCATGCTTATTGTTATCTCAACCTGGACTCTGGTCCCACAGTGGGTCACACTGAAACACTGTTGGGGGCCTGGCTCAGGATCAACAGACAGGCATGGCATGGGTTCCTTCTGTCACTAAGCCATCAAACTCTGCTATAATTACATGGTGATATTTGCACATAGTTTTAGTTACAATGTGCAAATCTGTTGCTCAGGGTACATTCACCATACATTCGTGAATCATGCACAGAGCCCGGCCACTTGGCTTCAACATTAGTGATCATGTGTGCTGCATCACATACGATCTTGACAGTGCAGAGAATAGGGGAAGTTAGTTGCAGTATATTTTAATTAAGGTCTGTGTTATTGTAAGTCAATAGTCAATGCACATTAATGCTGTGGAAAGACTGACAGTTCACATAGTCTCCTTCATTAATTGAAGGAGCTGTGATGGGAATACTGTGTGTGTGCCTGTTATGAACTCTAGTATAGGACCCCAATGCAGAGAACACACACAGGTAAGTACCAACAGATGGCTCTTTAATAAGGCACTGATGAAAACACAGGAACAATAGGCAGGCAGCGTGGCAGGCGACTGGCTGACTATAGAAAGTACTGAAGACACGAGGAACAGAAAACGCTGCCACTGGAGAACACAGGTAGCCTCAGAGAACAGGAGAATCCAAACGCTGGTAGCGCTGAGAGCTTGCACACAGGATACAGCAAGGAATACTCTGGCAAAGGGCTGGGGTGAAGGCCGGGCTTAAGAAGGCGAAGGGAGAACGAGCGGAGTGGAAACAGGTGTGTGTAATCAGCCAGCAGGAGGAGACAGCCACACCCCTAGCAACACACCAGCTCTGCAACCAAACAGAAAAAAGGGAAGGGGGAACAGAGAGAAAAAGCAAGAAAAAACACAACACAAAGACAAACTAACCCAAACCATCACAGTGCCACTGATGCAGCCTATTGCAAAATAAAAACTATTCACTGGTCATAGTCTGAAGTCTCAGTAGAGTGTCATTAACAGTAAAATACTGTGATAAACTTCAACAGAATCATTAGTGATAGTGTCATTAATGCAGGATCACACATAAAATGAGACTTATGAATCTGTTGCCCAGGTGCATGCTGGGAGGGCTCCCAATACACCTAGGCTGTTTCAGTGCTTTATTTTCTCATCAAAACCAGCTAATAGTGTGTAATACCAATATGTTGGTTAAGAGAAACAGCATGGATGCATGGATGAAACTTGTTGACAATGGTTGTTTGCAGTTTGGAACATTAATATGATTCTTTCATCTCTTTCATTTATTCTTTATTCTTCAGGCAATATGAACACATACAATTAATCTTCCTTGTTTAGTAGTTGCCTGACCTGTTGACTGCAGCTCTGTTTTACACATCACCTTATGCCTCAAATCAGTCTGTGCACCAAACCAGAGCTTCCTGTCACCACGAGTGTGTGTGGTGCCCACAGCGGGTTGATCAGCAGTGGACTTCACCTGTTTATTGACAGTGTGCACATCTGCCTGAGTTTCTAAAACACTACAGTGCTGTGGAGTAAAAATATCAATGATTTGTTTCTCTCTTTAGCAGGTCAGTGAGTATATCTTACCAACAGTACTACTGTGTTCAACCCTGTAAACCTGTGTTCAGCTCTGACCCATGGCATGCTTCACTCCCATGCTCTGCCACCCAGCAGACGAAAACATGTCATTCATCAGGATCAGCTCTTTGAGCTTCCGCTGCTAATTTCTGTCAATATTATTCACTTGATAATGAACCAGGAAGGCTGCAAACTGGACTCAGAAAAATATGTGCAAAAGTTTTTACACAGGGATTGAGGTTGTGCTGAGGTGAGGTGAACCTCGTCCCTCTCAAGACATGGTTTCAGCACTTTGTTATATCCTGATATTTATTATTTTCTAGTCTGTAACATGGGACAATTGGGCTGTTAACCCCCTCTACTCTCCGTCTGCTTTGGTTCCGTCTTCATCTCGTATCATACATCAAAGTCCAGGTCTTGGCTCAAGGCTTTGCTGCTGTTTTTGTATAACAAATGAAATAATAAAAACAGGACTTTCAGAGGCGTGTCCTCAGTGAGCTGATCCTCTGCTGGGAATGTCTCTGTGATGGTGCTGATGTAAGCACGTGTTCCCATATCACATCACTACATGAGACTAGAAGCATCTGCTTCCCTCAGCTTTGTTAGATGCACACACAAAATTTCAAGGGCAATTCCAGGTTATGCCTTGGTAGTATAAACAGGAATTGCATTAGTCATCATTCCTATCTGCAACATTATTCATTGGAAACACTATGTGTTTTGTTTTTGTATGTATGTTCTATTTAAATGTGAGTTTTCTATTTAAATTTAAATGTTTCTATTTAAACTTGTTCATTATTTTTTTTATTGGAATTGGGTTAATTGTGTATTATTTGTGTAAATTTTGTATTTCGTACTTCTATTTTTTTTTTTTTTTTTTTTTTTTTTTTACAGTGCACTGGAGCACCCACAGTTTCGTTGCACTCCTGCAGTCCAAGTCATGTGAATAATTTGAAACAAAAAATCACTTTGTCCTTTATGAGAGTAAACTGAAAACATGTGAACTTCAGCTGTGGATATAGTCCAAAAGCAAACCCACAGATGCATTAGGAACTCTGTTGATACAACCTTGGGTGTCTGCATGGATGTATTTACATGTTTGTATGCACATACAGCACAAGGTCTGTTTACTTATACATTTTGGGCTGCACACAGTCAACCCTGAGCTTTGCAAGCAAACAGATGCAGAAACTATCAGTGAAGTGAAGTCAAGTGTTCAGTGAGCTTGGTTAGCTACTATGACTGGGTTGTGCTACAATAGTCCCAGATGGCTCGAGGTTAGCTTGCCAGCTACAGTAGTTTGCCAACTAACCCTTCTCCAGACTTTTAGCATCATGTCTTTTACATGGACACACAGACTTTCCTGTGCCACAAGAGACACAAGCAATCAGATGTTCACACACACATTTGTTTTGCAATAAGCAATGCCTCCAAATGAAGTGACTGGGATAATCTAACTAACTAACCGGTTGACCAGTTTGATCCCCAGCTTCTCCAGTCCATGCCGAAGTATCCCTGGACAAGATAGTGAACCCCACGTTGCCTCTGATGTATGTATCATGTGAATGGGTGTGAATGTGTTAGAGTACTTTGTGCATACAGCAAGTACTGTATGAATGTGTGTGTGAATGGGTGAATGTGAAGCGCTTTGAGTGGTAGATACGACTAGAAAAGCGCTATATAAGTTCAAGTCCATTTACCATTCACCAAAATACAATGTTAGAAATTATGTGATTGTTATGACAATAACATGTTCAGTCAGAAGTAGCTCAGAAGTGGAGCCACCTGTAAGCTGCACAGCGGAGGATTGTCTCTGCCCCCCAAACTCTGCAAAACCTGGAATTGACTGGGATGCTCCTGCTGGGCAGGCAGACCAAAGGTCTATAAAGTGTGAAGGAGAAGAGAACAAACAACTATTCATGTATCCACTCAATCTATGTCCCCTTCTCCTGAGTGTCTTTGTTTTGTGTTAGTTGTAGTGTTTCTGTCACTGGAGCATTAGTAATAAACGTGTGTGAATTTAAAATGTAACTTGTTTGTGCTTTCTTGTACTTGCACCTTAGTCCAAGTCTAATTACTAATTACTATTAATATAATTCCAAATGACCTCACTTTGCTGAGTGCTACCATAAGTGATGGAAGTGATGGCCTAAACTATGAACAGAAGAAAAACTAAGCTGTGACAAACTGGAGTGTTTCACTGGCATTGGTGTTTTCTCTTACATCCATTTCTCAGTTGGACAAGAAGAAGTCTCTTTTCAAAGTTCTGTTATATGTACATATGTACTGTTTAATGTGCTATCTAATGAAATGTTGGCAGTACAGATCGAAAGTTACATATTTTATTTCTGTGTTTGGGTGCAATAGCAAGGAGTAGGGCCTGGTTTTGATGAAATTATACTGGGTGTACTTTAATGTTAATTCTCTGGACTCAGTATGTGCCCAATAGACGTCAGTGAGATGTTTAAAAATGCAAATAAAAAGTGATGCTTTTCATTACTTGACAGATTATTATTACAGAGTTTGCACAATGATGAAGAGAAGTATTTTAAGTATTTCAGCCACTGAGAAAAAAGTGAACAGAAAAATGTCCATGTTTTCCACAGAGGGAGTTTGATTTAATTCCAATGCCTACATTGCATAATTAGTGCTGGTAAAGATTTAAACTGTTCAGAAATGGAGATGAGTTTCAGTCCTGCTAGTCTGATGCTGCCTGAGGTATTCTCCCCAAAAGTCTGGCCTCTGGGACACCTGCTGGGGTTACAAAAACACTTTGTCTTTAATGAGGTGAGGTAGAGGGCTAAAAATAGCCAGGACTCCTGGACTGAACCACAATGCTACCTTCCTTCTCTGTTAACTCAGGATGTTGTTTAAGTCTGGTACATTCCTTACATGCTTAGCCAGCCGGAATATTTGCCTCTTCCCCTCTGTTTTATTCCATCCACCTTCTCATGGCTTAAGAACACTTTGTACTAGTTGTGGCCAGATGGTACTCAGAAGCATCATCTGCTAATGTATTGAAATATTAAATCTGTAATGCACAAGTATACTCACTCAGATATCAGTATCAGGTACACTAAAATTCAAACTAATACAGTCTAATCCGGTAATTCTGCAATAAACCCTACCTTCATGAAAGTTTGTTGTTTTAGAGAGGTGTTGATTACACTTTGTGGACATTTTTGATGATGAAGTTTGTGATTCCATTGAACTGTATTGTGTTCCACTGAGAAGTGATTTTTTATTTATTTATTGATCGTACTACAAGATGGGATGAATGTCACAGAGAAGCCAGGAACACAAGGGAAAGGATCCAAATGGAGACACAAAAACTAGTGGATGCAGTTCTGTGATTTATTCAGATGATTAAACACAAAGGCTTATGGGATTGTGAGGCTGACAAAGGTCAAAACTGTAGATCAATATGAGGCAGTTCAAAACAGGTAAACAAATCCTGTTAGGGTAGCAAAGAATCCAGAGTCCAAGAACACAGGCAAAAGTCAAAAATGCAAGTGAGCCCAAGGCATTGACCCACCATCTGAACTCCCCAGATCCCAATCCAACTGAGCATCTGTGGAAAGGCCCGAAAAAAGCCAGATCCATGGAAGCCCAATTGCACAACCCACAGGACCCGAAGGATCTGGTGCCAGACATGTCCCAATGGGCTCCAAAGGAAACACAGGTGCAGATCATGACATGAATAGGGTGGACTAAATATTAGGAAACTCCTCTCAATGTGATGAACACAATAAAATGCAGCAGCAGTACAACATAAGAGTAGGTTGGGTTTTTGTTCTTGTTCTTTTGCTTGTTTGTTTTGTTTTACCCAGAAACCTACACTAACTTTTAAAGGGCAAGAAGCTCCACTGGCTGTTTATTTCCTGGTTCCTTGCAACTAAACTGCAATAGTTACTGTTTAGTTTGGTTTTATCTGTTTAGCTAACTTACCAACATGATAAACAACTCTTTATGCAAATGTTCACACCGGTAACATCTGCTAAATATCAGGGGTTAACACCACCTGTTATAAATGATCAGATCAGTACCTCCAGTCATGCGTGTGCAGAGTGCAGGCCTCTGCTAATTGTACAGCACACCAATAAAACATAAGACACCATACTTTGTATCAAATTAGACAAGAACTAGAAACAATATGTTCTTTATCAGACAGTAAACACAGTCATACACTGATTACACAGCATATACATATAATTACCAATTAATCCAAAATATACTATACTTAGACACTGTTATGCCAAATTTGCTCTAATTAGAAAACAGAGTAAATGTTTTAAGTGGTTTTTATCAGATTCGACTGGTGATTCTATTCGTGAAGCCTGGTCTTGTTAGCTCGACATGACTGCCTTAGGGCGTCACCTTGGGGCTGCAGAGTGGCAAGACTCACCTCGATGGACTTTGATAGAACATTACAGGTACATTTTGAATGGGCACTGCACCAGTCTAACTATGAATCTCTGTCTCTCTGTATTGTGATTTTATCGACAACTACTCATCTGATTCAAGTGTATTGCTGGGAACCCAAGGAGTTTGGTTGATGATGACATCATCAAGAGTCATGCTCCAGCTTAATGGGTACTTTAATTACACAATAATACAGCAGCTGTCATCCGTATGCAAACATCATCACAACATCACCTCCCCAATTCTTTTGACAAAACAGTGCCAGTTGAACACACAAGGGGAGGATGAGAGGTAGAAAAGAAACCTAGAAGAATCAACAAGAAGGAATGTTCTGTACTGTATCCGTGCTCCTTGTTCAGTGCCAGTCAGACCACAGGAATGCAAATAAGTACTGCAGTCATGGTTTTCCACAAGACAGAGAGACCTAGAGGGAGGGTCTGTGTCTATGTGAGAAAGGAACACTGACTCTTGATGCTCTTTGATGCTGAGTAATTAACCAAACCCACAACCCTGTCATGCCAGTTAGCGAGCTAGGTAGACAGCATGTGTTTGAGCTAAATAAATAAAATATGTTTTTGTGTGTGTACTGTTTATTTACAGCAGTAGCCTGATTGTTGATTCAGAATTACTTCCGGTCTCTCTCAATACAGAGTATGCCAAGTTCAGACTCATCACCACAGTGCTACTGGCAACAGAGCTAGCAGTGAATTTCCAAAGGACTCACTTAGATTGTTGCCCTGGGACCAGCCAGTCATTTCAGGAGCTGGGTAACTGCAGAGATGGCCATAAGTCTCTGGGTGGGTCCTCAGATCTCTGCAAACACCAGGGCAAATTTCCAAACAGGCATTATTTTGTTAAATCAAATTGGCACAAATCAGCTCCTGCAGCATCCTCTGTAAAACACATGTTGAGAAAGACCTTTTGACATTGTTGTTGCTGGAGCTAACAGGTGGTAACTGGCTAATTCTTTGAATTCATCCATGGTTTAGGTACACACACAGACTGGACCCAGACTGCTTTTTATCTTTCTTTTGATTTTTATCTTTTTGATTGCTGCCTCTGTAAATGGAGCATCATCTCTCTTTCTTTATCTATCTCCCTCTCTTAATCTCCCTTTGTCCTAATTTCACTCACACACCTCAACATTGTGTTAGCTGAGGGTTGGGTGATGTGTGATGTATAACACTGGCTGTACAATCATTCCATACACAGCCGAATACTTGCACATAGCCTCACAACATCACATCATCATTTGAGCCTTGATTATTATGAGTTTTTATGCCCTGTGGAATACTTAAATTTCATGCCATCAGTTTTAGGTCCAACACATTAGAAAGACCACACACCAGATCCTACGCTATCATCTGGCTCCATCTCCAACCTTGGCATACTTGTATTTCTGACCATCTCCTGACTGTGTTTCAGTCTGTTTTGTCATGCCCCTCTACCCCCTCCCATTAATTCAGCCACTGCCACACATTTCTCCATTATATAGCACAAATGGCTAAAGGACAAACTCTGGGTCTCTTATGAAGGTTTCTCAAGGAAACTTAACCAAGGCCACAATGATTATCAGAAATACAGGCCCATATCGAAACGTTTATTTTTTAAGATTTTAGAAAAGTTAGTCTTCTCCCAGATCACTTTCAACATTTCTGATGAACTCCAGTCTTGTTTTAGAGCTCAGCACAGTACAGAATCCACTCTGTTAAAGGTTCATAATGACAACCTTCTGTTGATCTGGTGCTTGTGCTATATTAGTTCTGTTTGACCTCAGTGCAGCACTTGACGCAGTAGTCCTAAAAACGTTTTCGTCGTAACTGACAGACAGAGAGAACCCACACAGGCACAGGAACCTTCTTGCTGTGAGGTGACAGTGCTAACCACTGTACCACCTAGCTGCCCCCACTTGCTTTCAGTGTTTTACATATTGGTATATCAAACTGAAGCTGCTTGACAGCAAATTCCCAGGCTGTGTTTTGTTGGCAGTCAGCCCCTGTCTGTGACTATATAGACAAATAGAATTCTGGTAAAGTAACAAAATATGTTTTGTTCTACAGCATGTAGAGGAATGAAGTTGATTCTCAGGGAGGTCAGTGTCCTCTGGCTCGGAACTGGATTCTAGCTCTGGTGACTCAAACACATATGGCTGTACAAGTTCAAAAAACCACCAGTGTTTCAGAGCAGAGAATACTGCTCATTTTTGGACAATTTTTGGCATTCAAATTTGGCTGTGTGGTTAATGACACATTTTTGTGTGGTGTGTCAAACTCAGAACACGTATTTATCACTGCTTTACACGGACTTTAAAACACAGACAGAGACTGATATAGATATTCTCACTTCACTCTAAGAGACAAAGAAATAAGCATATTTACCAAACAAATTTTTATGTACTGATATCAGATTGCTTTTAAAGTGTATGTGGATATGTATGCTCAAAACATGGTTGCATGGACGTGCCAGCAGAAAGTTACCTTGTCCACACTGGCTGGAGCTGAGGGCTGTTTTGACTACTAGTAGCTGGCAGAGGTAGACATGTCCCCTTGGATTTCAACTGGAGCAGGTCTGAGAGGAAATACCACTGGCACAGAGTGAGGGCAGACATGCCTCACCTCTGACAGGCTGGATAAAACACTTCAGCAGCGCTGCAGGCTGCAGACTGAAAGCACATCGAGAAGAAGGCGGTGGCTGACAGCACGCTGCTGTGTGTTGCTGTAAGCTGACAACCCTCAAGGACAAGAGAGGGGATTTCTGAAAGCTATCCCAAAGGTTCTTTATAGAGTCTGGGGTGGCATATCACATTGCCCTCCTGCCAACCCCACTCTCTGTTTCCTGAGTGCATTCATACACACCCAGACAGAAGAGGCCCTTGAAGGCCTTCCAGCTTTAACATTTGGCCCATCTGGAAGTAATTAAAGAGGGAAAAAAGGTGGATGAGTTGGTCAGACCAATTTTCCCAGAGTCCACGAGACCCACCCTAACTACACTGTTCGTACTCTTAGTTCTTTCCTCACAATCCCTCTGTAACACCATTCCTCTTCTATTGGTTCCCTCCTCTGCATCACACCATCTGTCTAGTCTCTGGCTCAGGCAGGGTTACTTCTCACTAGAAGTATTGTCCAGCACATAGCTCTGTAACTGTCTGAACCTTTCCTTAGCTCAGACTGGACTCGACAGCAGTGGTTCCTGCTTGTACTGGGTTCAGTGGAGACCTCTGAACTGGAAACACATTAGAGTTGTAAAGTGCCAATTTATCAACTTACTGAGTATGGGATCAAACTTGGCTTTAAGTTATGACAATATTGTGTGCTGCATAAAGAAATTTTGTTTTTATCACAATATAATATTAAATATATGGTGTACTAAAACAGCCCTTATGTTCTTATACAAACTAAACCAAAGCAAAATAAACAGGGATATAGATGATATCATTTAAGAATACAGCCAAACTTAAGAAACTGGAAAACTTAAATTGTTGCTAAGAATAAACAGATATATTTGATTAGAATATTCAAAGTAAAGAAAAGTCCTTTTTCTGAGGCTTTCATGTGTCAGTCCAAACCATAGTCCATTATATTACCAACATGTCTGTGCTGGTAGTCAAGTTATGGTGTTTCCCACTTGTTGTGCAGTGTGAATGTGTGTTGTGATCTGCTATGCTACTCATGTAGTGTGTAAAATAGGTGAAGTCTATCTGTTCCAGAGGCAAGGCTTCCACTCTTTCAGGTAGGATGACAAAAGAGGTTGGATGCTCACTCCCACAGATCTGGATGGGTGCGGCTCCTGGTTCACCATATTTTGATCATTGTCTTAAACACAATTCAAGACTCGCAAAACCATCAACCACCACACAGCAGGGAAAATACACATTAACACATTAACACAGTGCGGTAGTTAGTTATTGTTATTACTCTAACACGCTCTGTATTACTGAGCTAACTCAAAGTGTATCAGTCAAATAGAAATGAAACCATGAAAATCATTGAGTTATTCAAAGAGATAACACAATCTTAAACTGTTAAACTGGAATTAAATTCAAATGTACAGTATGTGGATGTATGTATTAAGAATTAAATTTCATCCATCCATCCATTTTCTTTCTCTTATCCCGGGTCAGGTCATGGTGGCAGCAGGCTGAGCAGAGTATTCCAGACGGAACAATGGGATATATATAATCCCTCTAGCAAGTTCTGGATCTGTCACGAGGTCTTCTCCCAGTTGGACATGCCTGGAAAACCTCCAAAGGAAGGCACTGTAGAGGCATCCTAATCAGATGCCCGGCCCACCTCAACTGGCTCCTGTCGACATGAGGGAGCAGCAGCTCTACTCCAAGTTCCCTCCAGATGTCCAAGTTCCTCATCTTTAAGGCTGTATTGAGGTTGCATGTATCCACGATCTCATTCTTTCAGTCACTACCCAAAGCTCATGACCATAGGTGAAGGTCGAAATGTAGGTCCCCTGATAAATAGAGAGCTTTTTGCTTTCCGGCTCAGCTCTCTCTTCACAATGATGGTCCACTGCAACATCCATATTACTGCTGACGCTGCACCAATCCTCCTGTCAATCTCCTGCTCCATCCTACCCTCACTCTTGAACAATAACTGTAATATATTTCTGGATCATTTATTCAGTTCATTCATATCTGTTTGCACCAAATTACTGGACTGAAGTGTTTTCACATACTTTTTACTTTCTGTATATAAATAAAATTGACTTTACTGATGTTGGCCTCATTGGCTACTGTGCAGAGATGGCAGTTTAAGTGGGAATAACATTTGTCCACTGTTGTGGCTACAGCACAATATCCTAATGGTAGGAGGGTGGCTGCTACAAAGTTAGCTGATGTTACAAGTTTTATTTAGCAAAAAATTACTCAATTCATTTAAAGTTACTCAACCTACGTGTTACCTACATGTTTAAAGGTGTGATGGATGGAGTCTTGAATTTCAGATTAGCCTGATTAGACTGATAGCTGACTGAGCATCATATTCAACTAAGCGGCACATCTATCAACAGACATACTAACTGTATACTTTATGTCTCAACATTTGTACATGATTACAAGATTATCTCAATCATACCTAAGATATTCAAATACTCATTTAAAAAGAACTTTAGCTTCTGCAATGCATATCAGTCATTTTATTTTATAACAAGCTGCAATAATCAAAACCAAACCAGCCCTCCTGAATCCCAAAGAAAAGAAATGTATTTTCACAGTGTGAGTACAAGAACAGAAGGTAACAGGAAGTTAATGGGAGACATAAAGAGTCAAAAGTCAAACAAAAAAGGACCCAGCTGGTGTAGAAACCACTCTCAGACTGCTCTAAGGTTCTCTCTCTGTATCATACAGCGTCATCTTACACAATGTCATGATGGATAAGATTTCACAGCTGCTCTAACAACTGCTTCTTCAGTGGGTATTTGGGCATCTGTATTATGTTAGTGATTTATGTTGATCTAGCATGGGGAACCAGGCCATCACATGAGTTGGACTGCTTCTGGTCTGGAGGCAGCAAATTAACACATTAGAATAGTATGATTACTTTTTTGTTGAAATGAGTAGCGCACTGATTTTGCAATTCAAATAATCATCACTTAGTTACATTTTCAAATAAGCAATCTGTTAATGTCACAACAAAATCACAAGGAAAATGCATTCGCACAGTCTGTTTCTTTGCTACTGCCAGTGGAAGGTGTCCCATCCTACAGTGTGTCAGTGTGCAGGTGTAGCTCAGCCAAGTCAACATAGACAAGAGGAATCCTTGCTAGGCAAATGACCTCAACAGACCATGGCATACTTTAACATTACAATTACAGACAAGATTGCACAAGGTAACTAAAACTGAGTAGCATGATTAAGAAAGTGATTTGTTTTGAATTGTATGGATGGATGGATTTTCAGTGTAGTTATGTAACTCTCCAAAACTGACAATCACTGATATGTGTTCCCAATGTCAAGAATGAACCTCCATGCTGAACCTATTTTTATGTTTTCCTGATAAGCAGCCTCTCAAGAGTGGTTCACTGGTGACCATTGACTCTGCAGAAAGAAGTGATGGTGGATGGTTGGGTGCATAGGCAGCCCCAGGGCTGGGCTTATGGGGCTTATGTTTTCAGTGAAGCCACAATGTTTGTCTGTTCCTCAAGCGGGGGAACCAATGTATTTTGAATGGCCAGAGCAAAGCACTGACAGAATAAGAAACAGAGCTCTTCCTCCCCCTGTGTGATCTTTTTCCTCAGCCTGTCACTGACAGCACTGACCAGAGTTTTCAGTGGACAGCTGACAGCTCTCATGTCCTGACAGTCTGGCAACTGAAGTTAAGCAAAAATGTCTGACTTTTGGTATGCAACAGCACTGTTTACATCCTGTCAATCAACAATCAGTGTTGGTTTCTTTTACCCATGAGCATGACCTTAATCAAAGTTTTTAATCCAAACTTCATTTCTCTAACCTTTACCTGGTACTTGTAGTTCTGTCTTGACAAACACCAGAATGATCAGAAATCTGGATAATGTGCCTATACAGATCCATAAATAATCAGGATTGTTTCAACACCCATATTACCAGTTTTTGACTCATCACCAGTTCATTGTTCTGATTTCATGAAGCTGATGTAAATTGTGCTGTGTGTTTTTTACAACTGCTGCCCATGCTGACAACCCTGTTACAGAGGATTTGGACTAAAGGTAACAAACATAAACATAATTAAACATAATGTAGACATTTTACACAATGTTTCAAAACAAAAAATTAATCTGTTTAATTCAATCTGTTCCCTTCCCCTATCACAAAATCCAGTATTTGATCTGCTTTGCTTCACCATAAGCAAACCGCATCAGAGTCAATTTAGAAGTGGACCGTGACCCAGTGTGGAGCAGTTCTGGTGGAGTAAAAGTAAAAACTGGCCAGAGGGTGGTGTCTTAGTACAATTCCAAAATTCATGGCAGCCCATCCCATGGTTATGGAGACATTCTACTCATAAAAGGGGGGTGGGGGGGTCACCAAAATCTTCATTATCTGGGGACCTTGAATGTCTGTACAAATCTTCATGGCAGCCCATCAAATACCTATATATATTATATTTAATTGAGACCAAAGGTGATGAACCAACCAATCAAACTTGCCATCCACTGAAAGTGTATGTGAATCACTACACCCTTAATGTCATACACTGAGGGAAACCAGAGAGGACACACACTAGAATGTATGTTTCAGGAACAACATATCTACAGAAGATACAGAAACATGCTTCCAGTCACAGTGTAGAGATGTCTGCAGGTCCAGGCACTGTGTGAACACGACAACAGTCAGTATGTGGCTGCAGGTTCTTGGGTGTTTTTTCAAGGTCTTGAGCCAAACTCGGCCTCTGCACCGATTTGAGATGCC